>NW_024429216.1:7476170-7643670 GCF_017639785.1 Mesocricetus auratus | reverse complement strand
AAATAAATTTCTGAAATATCCCAAGCAAAATGGTGAACTTTGGCAGCCCAGTTTGGAGGCCCCCATATAGAAGTCCCTCAGGTCGGTGATGTCAGTGCCCAAGCTCACAATGTGGCATGAAGTTTCTGTCCACCTTGCAGGGGGATCTTGGGGATGCCAGGAATGAGGCAGGTAAGTCTTAACCTAGGGTTTTAGCAAATTTCTCTCCATTTTGGTTTGCAATGTACTCCTGGGTCTGAGTTGTCTTCAGATGGGTGTCATTGAAGCTGATGATCTCCGCCATATATTTACTGCAACTCGTAGAGTGTCACTCTGAGCCCAGGCTTCTGGCCCTCCAGCTCATGTTGCTGCAGTGAGAGACCAGAAATAAAGCATTTGTCAAACTGGGTGTGGTGGCGCATGTTTGAGTTTTGACTCGGCTGAGATGGAATCTCAATGTGTTTAAATTTGCATTTCCCACATGGCTAGGAATGCTGAACATTTAAGAAAATATTTATTGGTCATTTTTGTTTCTTCACCCCACAGTTGTCCATTCATTTCAGTGGCCCAGTTATTGACTGGCAGCTTTGTGATTTTGTTTAAAGGTGAGGGAGCACGCCTTTAATCCCAGCACTCAGTGGGCAGAGGCAGGTGGATCTCTGTGAGTTTGAGGCCAGCCTGCATCTACAGAGTGAGTTCCAGGAAGGACAGGACTACACAGAGAAACTATATCTTCAAAAACAAAAACAAAAACCAACCAAAAAAACCAAAAACCCAAAAACATTGCAGTTCTCTTTCTTTTTTCGAGACAGGGTTTCTCTGTGGCTTTGGAGGCTGTCCTGAAACTAGCTCTTGTAGACCAGGCTGGCCTCGAACTCACAGAGATCCGCCTGCCTCTGCCTCCCGAGTGCTGGGATTAAAGGCGTGAGCCACCAACGCCCGGCTTTTGAAACAGTTTTGAGATGATCTTACTAAGTAGCCTAGACTACATAGCCAAGGCTTGCCTAGACTCTGGGTTTGACCCAGCATCATTTGAAAAAGAAAGAAAAACTGAGACATAGGAGAGATGTGATTTTACAGGGAAGAGACTGTCCGCAGAAATGGTGACAAAGTCCTGTGAACCCTTAGGAGAGAAGCTTAGGAGCAGTCACACCCGAGGACCCGAGGCTCTTGAGAGAATGTCTGACTGCGGAGAAAGCCACCAGTCAGCTCTGAAGTAGAGCAGGGGCAGACAAGCCCAGCCTCCGAGGCTCTAACTTCAGGCCTGCAGTAGAGCAGGGGCAGACAAGCCCAGCCTCCGAGGCTCTAACTTCTGACACCAATTTAACCTGGAGCCATGTTTGACTCAGGGACTGCGGGGAGCCTTCCAACTCTGTCCACGCCACACCAGAATCGCCACCTCCTCTGACACGGGTTTAGGAAGCCTTGGCTGCATCTCAGTGGAGGGTTCTGTCTTTCTCTTTGGGTTGTGTACACTCTGAGGGTTGTTTGCCTTTGGTTTGCAGGTCCTGGGGACAGCTTTGGGCATGCAGGGAAAGTGCCTGTGCACAAAGCCACACCCCCAGGCTTTGTTTCATGGGCTTCCTCTTAGAGAATGAGTCTGAGGACAGCCAGCAGCCTGCAGAAACTCCAGGCTCTCTGAGCCACCTCGGCATGACGTGGAGCCTTGTGTGGGTTAACACTGAGGAGGAGGTTAGCATTGTTAACACTGAGGAGAGGACAGGAAGGGGTGAGAACAGCAGGAGTCAGGGAGGGCAGGAGGGGGGAGGTGTTCTCTGGAATGAAAGTACCTTTTCCCAGTTGTCATGGGGGTCTCTTGGGGGGGGGGGAGGCAGGAGGACCAGAACTTCAAAATCATCCTTGGCTACATAGTCAGTTTGGTGCTTGTCTGGGACAGATGAGATCTTGCCAAAAGACGGTTGGGGCAGAGAAGGGGGGAGACAGACAGACAGACAGACAGACAGACAGACAAGCTGCAGCTAGTTCAGCAGTTAAATGTTTGCTGAGCAAGTGTGAGAACTGGGGCTCATTGCCCTAGAAACCCATGCCAGTGCTGTGTGTGTGTGTGTGTGTGTGTGTGTGTGTGTGTGTGTGTGTGTGTGTGTGTGGAGTGTGTGGTGTGTGTGTGGTGTGTGTGTGTGGTGTGTGTGTGGTGTGTGTGTGTGTGTGTGGTGTGCTGTGTGTGTGGTGTGTGTGTGTGGTGTGTGTGTGGTGTGTGTGTGGGGTGTGTGTGTGTGTGTGTGGGGTGTTGTGTGGGGTGTGTGTGTGTGTGTGTGTGTGTGGTGTGTGTGTGTGGGGGTGTGTGTGTGTGGGGTGTGTGTGTGTGGGGTGTGTGTGTGTGTGTGTGTGGTGTGTGTGTGTGTGTGTGTGTGTGTGCGCTGTGTGTGTGCTGTGTGTGGCAGTCACCCGGAATTCCAGCCTCTGAAGGTGGAGACGGGATGCCCAAACCCAGCTGCTTAACACGATCAGTTATTTTGGTGAGTCTGGTTTGGGGTTGATTTTGAGAAACAAAGAGTGAAGCGTAAAATTGATTATGATCTAGGATGATTCCTGACATCAGCCTGGGGCCTCCACATGCAAACATATGCACACACACCCACACACACGTGCACTCACAAACACACACAAAACATATATACACACATGCGTATCATACAACAACTGTAAAAAGAAACAGTCACAGCTGGGCACGGTTACATGTCTGCAGAGGCAGGTGGATCTTGGTGAGTCTCAGGCCAGCCTGGTCTATACAGCAGGTTCCAAGACAGCAGGGGCAGTGTACATAGGCAAACCATGTCTCAAGAAAGAAAAAATGAAGAAAGAAATGAAGGAAGGGATAAAGAGAAGAGAGAGAGAGCAACACATGCTGAAATTAGCATTACCATACACTCTGTAACACTCCCAGGTATATAGCAAGGGGGCACACATGTACAGTGCTAACCATGAAACTAAATTATGGAGCCAGCCCGCATGCCTGTCCTAGGAGGAATAAGGAAATTGTGCGATATATGCATCGTGGCATTTCACTCAAGCACAAAGAAGAAAAGAAATCATGCCATTTGGGAGGAATGGAACGTCAGAAGGCAACAAAGAGTAAGCGGCCTAATGCAAACCTCTGTTGCAGCCTGGAGAGATGGCTTGACGGTGAGGAGTGCTTCCTAGCAACAAGTCCTTCTAATCTACTAGAAACTGGTTTCAAATAGCAAAGTCCTTCAGGTAGGTGTGGTGGCTCACAACTCTAATCCCAGCAGATTTGCTGCAAGCTGAATGCTAGCCTGGACTACACTGTGCTGGTGTATGAGATCCTAACTCAAGGGACAGAAATCTTCCTCTGAAAAGAACAAGTTAATGGACTGGAGACATGGCTCAGTGGTTAAGAGCACTGGCTGCTCTCCTAGGGGACCTGGGTTCAATTCTCAGCACCCACATGGCAGCTCACAACTGTCTGTGACTCCAGTTCCAGAGGATCAGCCACCCTTACACAGACATACATATAGGAAAATATTTAAATAAAATTTAAAATAAATTATAAAAAAGATAAAAGTAAAAATTCAAGTCTTACTTTGTTAAAGCAAATCCAGCAAGTTCTTAAAATAGGAATCCTTGAAATTCAGGAAAAAAAACAAACTGTGTTATTTTAAGGTGAACCACGTAGAACCATGACCAAACCAAAAATAGAATTTTCCTGCCACCCAGACATTCCTCCCTGTTAGCTCACTCAGTCTCAACTCTTCTCTCCACCAAAATTAACTAGGGATTGGCTTCCCTCATAGTAACCTTCAAACCCATCTTCTCAGAGCTTGATCATATCAGGGCCCCAGCCACTACCTGTAGGATTCTAGGCAGGAGCTCTACCACTGAGCCACACCCCCAGCCCCTCACTGGGGAATTCTAGGCAGGGGCTCTACCACTGAGCCACACCCCCAGCCCTTCACTGGGGGATTCTAGACAGGGGCTTTACCACTGAGCCACTCCCCTAGCCCCTCACTGGTAGATTCTAGGCTTGTGCTCCACTGCTGAGAGCCATACCCCCCCAACCACAGTGTGACATTTCAATACATATGCACAGCATGTCATGAGTAAATCATGCTGATTGGCACACCCATCACCTCACGCATATATGATTTCTTTCAGTCTGTGGGGGCAGGGAGGAAGGGATGCAGAGTCCCTTCCCCATGACTTTGCCAGCAGTGTCATCCAACATTAGAATTTTTTTCTTTCTTTTCTTTCTTTCTTTCTTTCTTTCTTTCTTTTTTTTTTTTTTTTGGTTTTATGAGACAGGGTTTCTCTGTTTTGTTTTGGAGGCTGTCGGTCCAGCCCGGCCTCGAACTCACAGAGATCCGCCTGCCTCTGCCTCCCGAGTGCTGGGATTAAAGGCGTGCGCCACCACCACCCGGCTAGAATTTTTTTTTAAGTAGTGTAAATTTAGCATCCAAGAGAATAAAAAACAGCTAATGTGTCAGGAGCTCACCGACTGCAAACACACGCCGGTGTTTCAGAAGGTACTGAGACAAGTGAAGACTTCACCATGGGATGGAGAATTATTTGTTATAGCCAATGAGAGCCACCCCAATAGGTGCAAGCAACCAGACCCACTTTCCTTCAGGCGTCAGGTGCACTATACTTGTCGTGTGAATCAGCTGCACTGAGACAGGTGACAAGACAATTGGGACCTCAGAGAAATCTTTACCTTCTTCCATTCCTTCTCTCTCCTTTTTAAAATTGAAGATGCATTTGTTTATGTATATTTGCATATATGCAAGCATGACAGAAGAGGTTATCGGATCCCATTGTGAGCCACCCTGTGGTTGCTGAGACTTGAACTCAGGACCTCTGGAAGAGCTGTCAATGCTCTTAACCACTGAGCCATCTCTCTAGTCCCTCCCCCTTTTTTTTCCTTTTGAGACAAGCACTCACTATGTAGCCCTGGCTGGCCTGGATGGAACTTTCTGTGGAGTAGACCGACCTTGAACTCATAAAGATCTGCCCAGGACTTAAGGCCTACACCACACCACCCCCACACTTGCCTCCCTGCCTTTCCTTTTTTTCTTAGTTATGTGTGTGTGTTTCTGTGTGTGGGTTTCTGTATATGAGTACATGTGCTTACAGATTCCAGAAGATAACACCGGATTCCTAGGAGGTGAAGTGACAAACATTTGTGTGCCATTCGGTAAGAGTGCCAAGCATTGGTGTGCCATAAACCCAACTGGGGTCTTCCGTGAGAGCAGGTGTGCACTCTTTTATTTATTTATTTATTTTTTATTATGCATACAGTACTCTGCCTGCATTCATATCTGCAGGCCAGAAGAGGGCATCATATCTCATTACAGATGGTTGTGAGCCACTATGTGGTTGCTGGGAATTGAACTCAGGTCCTCTGGAGGAGCAGTCAGTGCACTTAACTGCTGAGCCATCTCTCCAGCCCTGCAGGTGTGCACTCTTAAATGCTGAGCCATCTCCCTGGTCCCACCTGTCTTTTTCCCCTTTCTTTCTTTTCATTTTGAGAGATGTCTCATCCTGTAGCTCAGGCTGGCCCTGAGCGTCTACACCTCCTGCCCCCGCCTTGCCAGCTCTGGGCCTGGGATTGCAGGCTCTCCTATACCCAGCTGTATTATCCTTCTTTCACCATGCATCAGGATGCATCCACACAGAACGTTTACATGCCTTTGTGTGAATCCCCATGTATTACGTTCACTTACAATAGTTTTCATGTTTCCCAATAGTTCCACTTTAAATTTGTTATTATTATTGTTATTATTACGCGAAGTTTTTGCAGACACAGTCTACTTAGCCCAGGCTTGGCTCGAACCCCTGATTCTCTTGCCTCATTCCTCTGAGTGATTAGATTACAGGTGGGTGTGTAAACACCATGTCTGGCTCCTCTTTTTAGAAGCAGGTATTTCTGCCCCCCATCCCCACCCCGTGTGTGTGTGTGTGTGTGTGTGTGTGTGTGTGCATCTTCCCATGTGTGGAGACCAGGGGACAACTTCCCAGTGTTTTCTCCTTTCCCATGTGGTGCCAGGGATGGAGCTTAGGCTGTCTTGGCTAAAAGCCCCTTTGTCTGCCGAGCCATCATATCTGGCAGAGCTACCTTGTTTGTTGCCTTTTAATTGTCTTCATCCCCCGCCCCCCATGATGCTTATTGAACCTAAACATGAACTTCATAACAAAGTCGTCTGGTTGTCGGAGAAACGAAACCCTGATCACCCTGTCCCCGCTTTCTTTCTTCCCTCTTGTCGGGGGTGGCGGGGCCTTGACCGTCGCCTCTTCCTCCTTTCCTCCCCCTTCCTTCTGTTCTCGTTGATGATATCTGTAACGGCGTGGAGATGAGTTTGTGAACGACTGGGGGGCAAGGACCACAGTTCTCTTGGCTTTTATCCTTGGACTCCTGTTGCCACCTGGTGACCGTTGTGTGCAACAGCAGATTTCTAGAATTAGAAAAACCCCCTTGCTCCAAGCAGTAAACATGTAGCTCACACATTTTAAGTGGGTCAAGTATTCACAAGTAGCTTATTTGCGTCATTTTGATTGAAAGACATTGTCCAGATCTGCAGGCATCAGATAGCTTGACTGGTTCTCAAAGATCCCCATATGAGGGTCTCAGTCCCACCCCTGGGAGACAGCACTGGCTCTCAGGGACCAACACAAGACGGTTGGTTATTTGCTTCCACGCCTCAATTCGTGTGTCTCAGCTGAGTTCTTATTGCTATGAAGAGACCCATGACCATGGTAACTCTTCAAAGGAAAGCATTTAATTGGGGCTGGCTTGCAGTGTCAGAGGAGTAGTCCGTGACGTCATGGCAGGAAGCTCAGTGGCATGCAGGCAGACATGGTACTGGAGAAGGATCTTAGCATCCTGCATCTGTATCCCCAGCAACAGAAAGAGACCATGCATGAGCCATTGGCCTGGCTTGAGCATCTGAGAGCTCAAAGCCCACCTACAGTGACACACTCCTTCCAACAGCAAAGCCATAGCTCCTAATAATGCCACTCTCTATGGACCTATGGGGGGCATTTTCTTTTAAACCATAATTCCATGTCTTCTAAGAAGAGAGTATACATGAGGGAGGATGAGGGGAGGGTTCCCAGGATCCGTATTCCAGTTACCTCATCCAATGACACCATCCTTCAGGGACTGGTGACTGTGCCCGCCTCCGTGGTCTGGAGACAAAGAGAGGGACATGTGAGTTTCTCTGGATCATAAGAAATAGAATTGTCCCTCACTGTCATTTTTCATAGCTAAATTATTTTAAAATAGTTGTACGTGAATGGGTGTTTTTCCTGCACGTATGTCTATGGGCCACAAGCATGCCTTGTGCCTATAGAGATCAGAAGAGGCTTCAGATTTCCTGAACTGGAGTTACGGTTGGTTGTGAGCCATCATGTGTGTTCTGGGAATTGAACTCGGCTCCTTTTGAAGAGCAGTCAGGATTCTCAACTGTTGATGCATCTCCCAGCCCACGCGCGTGCGCGCGCGCACACACACACACACACACACACACACACACACACAAATGTAATAAAAAAGACACAAATATTCTGTGCACCAGCCCTACAATTCTTCCTACTTTGTGTTGAGTGGGTCTTGATTACAGGATTTAAGAATAAGAATACATCTAAGAATCCAGAGGCAACCAGTGCAGGGAAGGAATCAAGGAGACACGGCAGGTGAACTGCTGAGGGACTCTGCCATGAAGGACAGCTTCCCAGAGCATCAGGGCCCGGCACCACTGGGAATCCTGCAGAGCCTTCTGAGATGCACTGTGGTCAGGGCACTGTGCAGACGCTCATCTCTAGGTGTTCATCCGTTTCCTTTCCAGACTGTTCCTCTGTCATTCCGTATATGGTCTTTTGTTTGTTTGATTTTTTTTTGAGACAGGGTTTCTCTGTATAGCTTTGGAGCCTTTCCTGGCACTCTCTCTGTAGACCAGGCTGGCTTCGAACTCACAGAGATCTGCTGCCTCTGCCTCCCGAGTGCTGGGGATAAAGGCATGTGCCACTGGTTGACAACTTTTTCTCAGCATACTGATTGTCCAAATTAACTGAGTTTCCAGAGCCTTCCTAGGATGCTGCCAGAAGTGACCAGAAGGAAAGATTTCCTGAACTCCCTACAGGGGTTAGGTCACAGGACACTGACACTTAAAATTCGAGGGACTTGAAATAATGCACCTGACTCTGCTTTTGTTCCAGCAGCAATCGTAACAGAGCCCCGAAGAGTCTAATGTCTAGAAGAAAAGTTTTGGATGCCTACAATTCAAACGACTCCTCTCTTTCAAGGTTTGAAGCTAGGCATGGTGGCTTTTGCCTATAATTCCAGAATTTGAGAGGTTGAGGCAGGAGAATTGCCTCCTGGGTTACATGTAACGACTTCTAGGCTAGCCTGGGAAAGAAAACTAAGCAAACAAAAACACAAGAAACCCTCAAGGCTCAGGGATCTACGCAGGAGAGGAGGCAGAAAGACTGTAGAGCCAGGAGGGATTCGTGACAAGGAAACTGTCTTCAGGCACAGCATGACCGATGCACAAATGAACTCAGTGTCTGTGCAGCACATGCACAGGGCCTGCACAGGTTCAAGCAAGACAAGTCTGCACCTTGAGAGGGCAGGACTAACCGATGAACTATCTGTAACTATACCTGCTGCCAAAGGAAAATCCAGTCTTCTCCAGCGGAGTCTCACTGGGAAAACCCATCAAACCTCAGGGCAGGCCACATGCCCAGCTAAGCTGCCCAAAAGAAAGAGAAGTCAATGGTATTCTTGTGAACGTTTGTTTTATTTTGCAATGTTCTGGGATTTTTTTTTTTGTCTGCAGGCACCCCACTCCCCATACACATGCACACAGGTGCACTACACACACATGTAAATGAAAAAAAAAGGGGGGGGGATGAACCACACTCACTCAATAATTGCTACCGTCACGGGCCATTTGGAACTTCATGGGATTCAAAGAGAGTTCAGCACTGGTGAGGAACAGGATCAACTCAGGCTCATTAATTACAGTAAACATATTTAATATTCTTTAGACTGACGTCTGGTACTATTTAAAACATAAATCTAGATGGGAGGTGATAGTGGACGCCTTTAATCCCACTACTCAGGAGGGTGCAGCATGTGTTTGAATTCTAGGCCACGGTTTCACTATGTAGTCCTAGCTGAGCTCCTCCTAGCTCAGTCTCACGGACACCCAGGCTTTGCCTGTCCATTGGCTGGCTTAAAGGGCATGTGCTACCACCTCCCGCCAAGTTGGTTTTCACTAGATGAACTGCCCTCTCTATTATCATGGCAATGTTCTTCGTCCCCATCTACCTCTGCTTGAAAATCGACTTGAGTCTTCTCTTGACTACTGTGGAGAGGGTCACTTTGAATCTGCCAGAGTACTTATCTTTAACATATTTTCTGTAGCTAACACATAGTTTGGTCTGATTTATTTTCAAATCTGACAATCTATACTTTAGGCATTTGGGCCATGTATAATTCGTTTAATGCGATTAGCGGTCTTAGCAGGAACGTGTCCTGTCCTGAAATTGGTTTCCTATCATGTTCGAGAATGAAAAAAAATTGTGTAAATATGAAACAAGAAAAGTGACTTGGAAACTTCAACAGTGTCGTGTTACCACAACAGTAGACTTCTCTGAAGTCTGATGTTACCTACACTGGTTTAAAACCAGCCAATCCTCTAGTTCAGTCTCTTCAAAGTCATCACGGACCCTACCCTCGTGGCACAGCGAGGAGGAAGCCTACCGCGGGGGTGTCGGGCAAAGCGTAATCAAAGCAGTTGTGTCCGGATCTGATTTTACCCCAGTTCTGCACCTAAACTGTACTCTCCATAGGCGAGATTACAAACTACCTGCGGAACCCGGAAGTGCCTTTTGATCACACGAGGGCGCCGCCCCTTTAAGCGCGCACCCCCGTGGGAACTCCCACAAGCCTCTGGGGCAGCTCCCAGACCGGCTGGCCCGCGTTGCATGCCGGGATCTCGCTGAGCCGCAGAGCGCCCGCCTTCCGCGAGTTCAGGACCCCGGGACTACGTTTCCCAGGAGCCACCGCGCCGGACGTAAACCATCAACTTCCGTTGTCCTGGCGGCGCTCCCGCGGACGGTCAGAGCTCTCTGGTGTCGTACTTGGCTGAGTGAGGACTGTGCTATGTGTGGGTGAGTGTGTGTATCTGTGTGTGCGCGTGTCTCTGTGTGCGTGTGTGTGACTGTGTGTGCGTGTGTGACTGTGCGCGCGTGTGCGCGTCTCGAGCTCTCCGGTGCCGGTGTCCCCGCGCTCGTCGCTCTCCGCTCCCGCTTCCTCGCCGTCACGGGGCTGAAGCAGGGGACCAGGCTTCAGGAGCGAGAGCTCAGGGACGGAGTCTGGGGGAAGCTTTCCCTGAGCTCCACACTTGAGCTCGGGCCGAGCACTGGAGGCCGCCAGCGTCCCCGAGGGTCGCCCAGGAGGGCGGCTACTTGTTGCGTCCGTAACTTTCTCAGAGCTGTGGGCACCGTGAGTGTCGCGGGAAGGGAAGGGAGTGCGCTGGGGTGTGTGGTCTGGGGTCTCACGAGAGCTCGCTCAGGCTCCCCGAGTCCGCCATTGTTCAAAAGGAGGGAGGGACTGGAGCGGAGTGCGAGCATCATTGCTGCACACCCAAGATTCAAGAGTGAGTGGCTCCTTCTTTGTGTTTGAGAAACGAGGTCGTAGTGTTAGAATAGCGTTGTCGGTACGTGAAGACGGAATGCGTAAATCAATGTCTCCATCCTTGTGTTTACATTGTCTCCCCCTTTCCACTCAATATTCATAGAATCGTTTCAGAGATCCTGACGCCTTCTCTCTACAATCAGTCCGTTTCCCCAAGGTGTTAGAGGTAGGGACCTCCAGAGGTTAGTGTTATGATAAAGCTTGAGGGGGAACTTGCGTGGCGGACCTTAGCGGATTCCATGGAGGGTGAGGGTGACCGAGGTGGAGGGACAAACATGCCCAGCAGACAGAGCTTAGTGAGAAGTTTCATTAGAAATGGAAGGGGTGGCGGAGGAGGGCGGGGAGGGGGATGCAGAGACAGAAGACAAGACAGGAAAAGCCCTGTCTGCCCCAGGGAACAGCGGGAAAGAGCAGTGGGGAAGAGCATCAGGGCAGGGTCTTCCTTTTGAAGGGGTCCTTTGCACCTGGGCTGACCAGGGTACTGGCTGAGTACATTCTGCCAGGTGACAGGGGCAGCCCAGCATAACGTCAAAGCCTTACAGTTAGCCTTACGGCTTCCAAGCTGTGATTTGCTAAATCGATTACTGTATCGATGACATACATCAAGTGGTCTTTGACCTTTTAAGGCCTTCCTTTCAAAGCAGGGGGAAACATGGAGGTGGTAGGCGATTTCTAATCACGATCGAGGATTTTGGAAAGTGACAGCACAGAATTTGGCATCTTTGAGGGCTGGTGATTTTCAGGGTGTCTGTGGAAACGGGTGTGCGATGCTGTGGTTAGACGTGGGGATGTGGATCTGTGGTGTCTGGTTGGAATCTTGGTTCTGTCCCCTTCTGGCTCTGTAGCCCTGTCATGAACCTTAGAGTGACGGTTGTGAAGCCTGTTAGTGCAGTGCCAGCTGTATAGTAACGGCCTGATGTGTTTTAGTTGTTGCTTTGTGTGGTCATTTGGGGTTCATTCTCTTTAGTTTTCTGTAGTACGAGGGAAGGTTAGAAATTACTGGTTGTATTTTTACGAAATTGAATGAAAAGAAAAAAGTCTTTTAATCCCAGCACTGGAGAGGCAGAGGCAGATGGATCTCCGTGAGTTCGAGTCCTGCCTGGTCTACAAATCAAGTGCCAGGACAGCCTCCAAAGCTACACAGAGAAACTGTGTCTTGGAAAGAAAAAACACAAAAAACCAAGAAGAAGAAGAAGAAAAAAGAAAACAGCTAGACGTCATGGTGCTTACTTTAAGTCTCGGCACTGGAGAGGCAGATGCAGGAGGATGCTTGTGAACCAGTGGTCGTCACAATGAGACCCAGCCTCAAAGTCAAGAAGGAAAAGAAAGTGGATGTAGTAGAGCAGACTTTGTTTAAAATTTGAGATAAAAGGTTTTTTTTTTTTTTATCCTTGTGGGAGGGGAATTCAAGACCGGATTTCTCTTTGTAACAGTCTTGGCTGTCCTGGAACTTGCTGTGTAGACCAGGCTGTCCTGGAACTCACTGAGATCTGCCTGTGTCTGACTCCTGAGTGCTGGGTTTAAAGGTGTGCGCCACCCCTGCCAGCTGGATGAAATTTCTTGTATTGTGTAAAGCACGTGGAGTCCTGATGTCCTTTGGGATTGCTAAATCTACGTGCCACATTTTTGTAGTGTGTGCATTTGATATCTACTGAGTCTTGAAAACCGTCAGTCACAGTCACTGTATTGCTTGAGGTATCTGGAAGTCGTGTTGTGTAGCTGAAGTTGTGCAGCCCTTGATCGGCGTCTTCCCAAGTCCATTACGGATCCCCATCTCTCACTGTCAACCGCGACGCTGTGCGTCCAGCCTCAGACACTCATAACCCCATTACCCACCTTTTACTTGTTCCTGTGAGATAGCATCTTCAGATTCTGCATGGAGATCATGGGTGTTTGTCTTTGGAAATCATGGAAATAGGGAAATCAATGGTACCTCCTGTGACAGCATGTTTTGTAACTAATACTTTAGAGGCAGGGGAAGGTGGATCTCTGAGTTCCAGGCGAGTCTGGTGTGTGATGTGAGTTCTAGTACAGCCAGGACTACACAGAGAAACCCTGTCTCAATAAACAAAACAAAATAAAATTCACTGTTTAGTAAATACAACCTGAGCCATAATCATAGATGAGCGAAGGCAGTCAGAGGGTGTTCCATGGTGTACGACTCCATTTACTAAAAGCGGGTACAGAATGCTGAACACTGCCTGAGGATTGCAGCTGCAGACCCTCAGCCTTGCTGTGCCTCACTCAGCCCTGAGTGTTCAGAGGAGTTACCGTTCAGTTGCCGTCTCCCTGTCAGCCCTGAGGGTGGGATTCCGGTGGGAAGATCTGCTTACGGTTGGGGCTAGCTGCCTGTCAGAAGGAACGTGGGGTCCCCCCTGCTGGCATCTTCTGGGGACTTCTCGGCAGGCGTGCCTGTGCTCTGCATGTCCGCACTGAGTCCTTGTCAGTGGCTTGTCTGGGTTGGGACAGAGTCGGCTTGTGTGGACTCCTGTCTGCTTCTGTTTGTGAGTGGGTGGCTATGAGCGGTGGACAGGAGTGTGTGAGTGCGGATGCCTGGAAATAAACGTGGTCAGTGAAGCAATGCTGAACCGAGTCAGTCTGGGAACATCAAGTGACAACCCAATGAAGACTGTCTTTTTGTCCCCCAGGGGAGGACCCTGAAGAAGAATGGCCAGCTCTGGTTCTCAAGACATGGTCTGTGTAAGTTACGTTCTCTCTTTACATAGGGTGACTTTGAGGTTAGGTGACTCTGCTGTCTTTCTCTCGTGAAGCTTCCCCAGGACCCACAATCCTCCAGCCCAGGCTGCCCTGTTCCTCTCAGTGAGGGTTGGAAGGTCAGAGTACTTCCTGTCTGCCTCTTTCCCGATGCTTCTGGAGTTTTCTGAGTGCATCCCTGACCACCTGCTGTCTGCTTGGTCTGTGGTCAGGGAGCAGTGTCCTTGCAGTGGGGGCCAGAGTCCCACAGGGAAGCAGGGTCTTTGGGGTTCAGAACGTTGAGGTGATTCACTGGGAATCCTGATTGGCATCTTTGGTGTGTTCAGGCTGATGACACGGGTTTGAGAGTGAATGTCCTGGGTGCATGTGTGTGAGGAGATGACCTGCTTGAGGGTCTTTAAGAGAGAGTTCAGTGGTGAGGGGGACAGGTCATCCAGGCTGCGATTGGAGGGGACAGCAGTCTCCAGAGTTCAGGGAGACCTGAGACACATCATCATCTTGAACGCAGTCAGGCGCCTTGAGCGTTTCCATGGCTCCTTTCCCACTCTGGAGTCCTTTACCTTCTGTTTCTCCATCTTGAAGAGGCTTCCACAATTTCACTCTGCTGTGTTTGTGGTTTCAGGGCTCAGTGACATTTGGGGATGTGGCTGTTGACTTCTCTCAGGAGGAGTGGGCCTGCCTGGATGCTACTCAGAGGGTCTTCTACAGGGACATGATGTTGGAGACCTACAGCAACCTGGTCACAGTGGGTAAGGCCATCTGTCCGCATGAGTGGGGGATGTGTCCTCTACACTGTTGGCTTTCCTTATTCTGAATGAACAGACAGGGCCATCTTTCCTGTGGTAGCTGACGCTGGGCTTGGTGGCCCATTCCTGTCATTCCTTCACTCAGAAGGCTGAGTCAGGAGTAATTGTCAGTTCAAAGTCACCGACAGATATATAGTGAGTTCCAGGGTAGCCTTGTCTGCAGATGGGGCCCTGTTTCAAACAAAACAAAGAAAATGAAATCAATAAGTATATAAAGCAATAAATATAATTAGGGTTGGAGAAGTAGCTTGGCTGTTAAAAGAACTAGTTGCTCTTGCAGAGGGCCTGGGTTTATTCCCACCAGCATAAGGTGGCTCAGAACCATCTCTACTCGACGGCCAGTGGTTCTGATGCTCTCTTCTGTCCTTCATGGTCTCCATGCATGTATGTGGTGCTCAAATATACACCTACACGTGCACAAAATAAAGTCAATTCAAATAGGTAGAATTTTAAAGCTGTAACTGAGCTCCTCCTTCTTCCCAAAGGAGTAATGTGGGGTTTCCTTGGGTGAAAACAGGGGCTTCATGAAGCACCTACCTTTTGTCCACACCTTGGAGATCCTTTCAGTGAGCTCTGGGTTCAGAGAGACCCTGTCTCGAAAACCAGAGTGGGGAGCAATCAAAGATGGCACCTCACACTGCTCTCTGTCCTGTTCACACACACATGCATGCATTCCTACACACGCCTGTGCACACACCCTCATAAAAGCATACATACCTTGTACATCCATGCATACACAACTAAATGAAAGAGTCTTTATGTTTCACTTCGTAATGAATCAATAGGATTTGATTCAAAACAGAAGTCGACCCATTCTGTTTCCCTCAAGAAACATATCCTTTACCCGCTTTGTTGTGGACGTTTCAGGCTGTGAATTTGTCTGTTTCATTGAGAAAATCTGAAAGAATGAGGTGTAAATGTGAAAGAAGTTAACTTAAATCACAATAATGCTGATACTTTTTATGGTTGGGGATGTGACTCAGCGGTAGAGCACTGCTCAGCATGCCCAAACCCTCATTCCATCCCTAGCATACTACATACATTAATGGAAATTAAAAAAATAATGGTTTTGTGTTACTGTAGGTCAGACGGTGTTCAGAATATTTGAATATAGTGTTTAATCTCAGTATCAACACTATCTAATATGTCAGTAACTCAGTCTAAATTATTATTATTATTTCTTTTTTTGTGGGGACTTTGGGCTTGCTATGAAACCTAGCTGGCCTTGAACTTCTTGTCTGCCTGTTTCCATCCCCCCACCCCCCAAGTTTTATGAAGTGCTACCATGCCCAGGTTTTTTGTTTGTATATTTGTTTGTTTTTGTGATAGGGTTTCTATGTGTAACAACCTTAGTTTTCCCTGGAATTTGATTTGTACGCCAGGTAGCCTGGAAACCACAGAGTTCTGTCTGCCTGTGACTCTCGAGTGCTGGGTATAAGACACTTGCCAACACGTCCAACTCCATACACAGTTTTTTTTTTTTTTTTTAAGATTCATTTATTATATATACAGTGTTCTGCCTGCATGTGTCCCTGCAGGTCAGGAGAGGGCACCAGATCTCACTACAGGTGGTTGTGAGCCACCATGTGGTTGCTGGGAATTGAACTCAGGACCTCTGAAAGAGCAGCCAGTATTCCTAACCTCTGAGCCATCCCTCCAGCCTCCCCCATACACAGTTTTTATGGTAGGAAAATTGTACATAGAATTGAATGGTACCTGACTAAATAAATGACTTTCTTAGTGAGCTGCAGAGATGGGGTTTACACTAGACAGTGTAGCCTAAGGGTTCATGTTCTCACCCAGTATATATACTTAATTTCCTCTTATGTGACAAGCCCTGATCTGTATTTCAGTGAGATTAAAACAGCTCGTTTCTTACCCAGGTGTCTTCTACTTATCTGAAGTCTTTCCTCAGTATTATTTTTAATATGGTTTTTATCTGTTAATGCAATATAAGGGGCTTGCTAGGCAACCTAGACTGGTCTGGTTCATTCCTCCAGCTGCTGGGCTCACAGGCATGGTCCACCATGCCAATTTGTAATAAGTCTGTATTTTTAAAATCTGCACAGACAACACAGGGTGGCGCACGCCTTTAATCCCAGCATTTGGGAAGCAGAGGCAGGCAGATGAAGTAAGTTCAAAGTCAGCCTGATTATATATCAATTCTAGGACATCCTGGGATAACAAGAGAGAGGGGGTCTCAAAAACAAACAAACAAAAAACAAAACCACCCAGAAATGTCTGCATCATGTGTCCCTTTTTTCTTTCTTTTAAGTGGGAAGTTCCATCTCCAAACCCCACCTGATCACCTTATTAGAGGAGGAGAGAGAGCCCTGGATGGTGGTGAAGGAAGAAACAGACAGCCCCAGCCCAGGTGAGTGACAAGTCAGGGCTCCAGCACTGCCAGACACAGCGTGGTCGGAGAGTCACCTCATGCCTGACACTGGGTTGACACACTTCCTTCAGAGCGCCAAGACCACAGCCAAGACCTGGGAACGAAGTCACGGTCATAGCAAAAGCTGTCACGGGGGCTTCTAGTTCATGAGTCACTGAGTCGTTCTCATCTCCTCCCTCTTACTGGGGCAGTTACCCTCTTTCTCATTTTAAATGTATTTTATTGTTGGTTGTGTGTGTGTGTGTGTGTGCACATGTGTGCAGGTACCCACAGAGACTGTCAGCTCCCCTGGGGCTGGAGTTACAGGTGGCTGCTGATACTTGAACCCAGGTCCTCTGGATGTGCAGTCAGTGATCTTAACTGCTGATGCAGTGATGAGATACTTTGACACCAGTGAAGGCAGTACTCCAGTGAGGCCCAGCAAGCATTTACATCTGTGTCTTCATAGTCACTCTCATCAAGGTGTGATGGAGTAGCTGGTGCTGCTTTCTCACTGCAGCACTGGGGAGCTGGAAGAGGCGGATCTCAGCCTGCTTTATTTGACATGCTCCAGGCAAATGAGAGACTATTGCTGCGGGGGGGGGAGCTGGGGAGGGGAGGGGGCGCATCCTCCAGCAGCACAGGACCCAAAGGGAAATCCACAGCATCAGCACTACTAAGACTTTTTATCTGAGGGGTTTAAGGGTAAAAGACACTCACATTCTCTCTTGATGATTTCCTTCTTTATTCTCTATTCTTTTTCTGTGTTCTTTCTACTGTATATTTTTCTTCCTTAGCTTAGCTATCCAAAGCTTTTCAGGCAATACAGGAATTACAATGTGGTTACATTTTGTTTTTCAAGTGAATGATTGCAATGAATATAAACCAAACAGTAAAAAACAGCATGGTTTCCATATCCTTTACATGACTAAACATTTTATGTATTACAGGTGAAAAACAAGTTATCCCAAGAATCCATGTACATTCATACACAAGCAACTTGTAGATTATATGTGTGGGCAAGCAAGATATTCTCATTCAGGTCTCTTACTGGCAGGCTATGTTTTACAGTTACAAAGAAAGGGCCGCTGGGCGTTGGTGGCGCACGCCTTTAATCCCAGCACTCGGGAGGCAGAGGCAGGCGGATCTCTGTGAGTTCGAGGCCAGCCTGGTCTACAGAGCGAGTTCCAGGCCAGCCTGGTCTATAAGAGCAAGTTCCAGGACAGCCTCCAAAGCAATACAGAGAAACCCTGTCTCGAAAAACCAAAAAACCAAAACCAAAACCAAAATAAAAAAAATCCCCACATCTCCCAACATTAAGGTTAAAAGAAGGTATGCATGTTGTTGTGTATATATGTATATGTATACAATATATATATATATATTTACATGTTATATACATATACATACAGATATATGTATATGCACACATATATGTGTATGCAGGCATTCATAGAAATATAAAATGAAAATAAAGGAGTCATCAACAACAAAAACCTGAATAAATTGCAACAGCAGCAATAACCCACCCAAAATAAAACAGCTGAAAATAGTAAATGAACTAATTGATAACATTCTGCCTCATGTGCTGTGTTTATATCTACAACCAGATGTTTAAACACTTTTTGTCAAGCTGTTTGATTATAAGTCACTAATTTGACACTTGATTCTAAGTATTTCGTGCATCCAATGGTAGGGTATTATCCACAACAACCTTCCATCAACCCTAGTTAATGTGACCAACCTGTTATTATCACACTAAGAAAATTATTTCTGGGGGATCTGTACAAATTCAGTTTTCTTTCTGGGTTTTTCCCATTTTGATGGACATTTTTGTTTTGATTTTAGTTTTGTGAGCATTTCCTAAATATATTTATTATGTTTCCTTCATCTCTTTTTATTCCCATTTTTACTGAGATTAGATTTTTTTTTCCTTACAGAATATATGCTGCTTATGACTTCACATCCCTCTGCTAACCCAGTTTCTTCCCTCCTATGTGGATTCACCCCATTTCTCTCTTCTTGGAAAACAGACATGTTTCTAAGGGATAATAATATAATAAAATAAAATAGGCTAAAACAAAAATAACACATTGGTGTTGGACAAAACAAACAGAAGGGATATCACCCGAGAAACAGACACACACTTGTTTGCACACTCATGAATCCATACGAACACTAACCTGGAGGCCATAATGAATTTATGTGCAAAGGACTTGGTGCGGGTTGGGTGGTGTCGGCCCTAGGCATGCCGCCTCAGTGTCTGTGGGATCATAATAGGCTTTAATTACATTGATTAGCGGCCTTGCTTTCTTGGTGTCTTCCTTCTCTCTGGCTTCTACACTGTCTCTTCCCACCTCTTCTTCCACAGGGTTCCCTGAGTCGTGATGGGAGGGATTTGATGGAAACATCCCTTTTAGGGCTGACTGTCCCAAGGTCTCCCATTCTTTGCATAGCATGTGGCTATGGGTCTCTGTATTGTCCTAGCTGCTGCAGAAGCAGGCTTCTCTGATGGTGGCTGAGCAAGGCACTGATCTGAGTATAGTACAGTGTCATTAGGACCCATTTTGTCTTTGCTTTTGCTTTCTAAAACAGTAGTATTTAGTTTTACCCTGGACTGTCTAGTCCCAGGTTCTTGGTCACTCACTCATTCAGTGTTGAGAATGGGTTTCATTTCATGGAATGACCCTTATGTCAAATCATGTATAGATTGGTAACTTCCACAAGCATTGTGCCACTATGACCCTAGCTTCTCTTGTACACAGGGCACTATTGTTATTCCAAGGGTTTGTGGGTGGCTTGGTGTTTATGTTTCTCTTTTGGTAGTGTGCATAAGTACCTTATTATACCAAAGATCTGGAACAGGGTTGAAGACTCAGTGTCAGCAACAGCTTGACTTCTCTGTGTTCAGTAAGTTGAGTAGGTATTGTCTTAAGCAATGGGCCTTCTCAGTTTATGGAGAACAATCTGTTGTATGCTTTTTGGTGGGGATGGGGGAGAGGGGAGGAGGGGTTCCCATGGTGCCCTTTTGGCCAACAACTCAATTAGATGTAAGCAAACACTGGTACTGGAAGCTCATTTGGTGATGAGATTAACAAGTGGGTCTCTGTTTCCCCGTTATTTGGAATTTCAGTCAGATAGCCTTCATATATGTCTATAGTTTAGGAAGCTTCTGTTTTATTAGATTTCCATACTACTCTTCAAATGACCCTTAATTTTAGCTGACTCTCCTCATATTTTCTCCATTGCCCCACTCTCCTCTTTCCCCATTTGATCTTTCCCAGACCCCCTCCCATCCATCCATTACTATCCTATTACTTTTTCTAATGAAATTTATGTGTCACCTTAATAATTCTGTTGACAAATATGGTTGAGCAACTGTTTCTGGTAGGATGAGCTGTCCTAGTACAGCTGGATTTTGAGATGATAATCTTCCTGAGGAACCACCACTCAATTCCCATAGTAGCTGTACGAGTTTCTATTCCTACCAACAGTGGAGGAGTGTTCCCCTTTACTCCACATGCATGAGCAGTCACTTGTTTTGTTGATCTTAGTTATTCTGACAAGTGTAAGGTGAAAGCTCATAGTAGTTTTTATTTGCATTTCTTTGATGTCCACGGATGTTCAGCATTTCTTTAAGTGTTTCTCAGTCATCTGAGTTTTCTCTTTGAGAATGCTCTGTTTCGATATTGACTCCATTTTTAATTGGGTTATTTGTTTTCTTGATATCTAGCTTTTATGTAGTCAGTAGACTTTCAGGTACTCTAATGAAGAAGTATGGACAGAGTGGACAATCTTGCCTTGTTGCAGATTTTAATGGTATTGAATTTCTTTCCATTTAAGTTGATGCTGGCTATAGACTTGCTGTACACTACTTTTATTATGTTGAGGTGTGTCCCTTGTATCTCTAACTTCTCCAGAACTTGTATCATGAAGTGGTGTTGAAAATTTGCCAAAAGCCTTTTCTGAATTTAATGAGATAATCCTATGGCTTTTGTCTTTCTGTTTGTTTATATGGTGTATTACATTTGTTCATTTATATATGTGAAACCAACCCTTCATTTCTGGGCTGAAGCCTACTTGATTATGGTGGATGGCCTTCCTGATGTTTTCTTATATTTTGTTTGCAAGTACTAAAATTTTTTTCTGTGTTCAATGGGGAGACTGGTCTGTTATTCCCTTTGTTGGGTCTTGATGTGGTTTGGGTATCATGGTGCCTGTGGCCTTGAAAAGGGGATTGGGCAATATTCCTTCTCTTTCTCTTTGAGGAATAATTTGAGGAATATTGGCCTGAACTCTCCCTTGGAAGTTTGATAGAATTGTACACTGAAACTGTCTGGCTCTGGACTCTTATTGGTTGGGAGACTTTTAATTACTGATTGCATTTCACTAGGAGTTACAGGTGTGTTTAAATTGCTTTTCTTTTTTTTTTTTTTTTTCGAGACAGGGTTTCTCTGTATTGTTTTGGAGTCTGTCCTGGAACTCGCTCTTGTAGACCAGGCTGGCCTCGAACTCACAGAGATCCGCCTGCCTCTGCCTCCCAAGTACTGGGATTAAAGGCATGCGCCACCACCGCCCGGCTAAATTGCTTTTCTAATCTTGATTTAACTTTGGTAAGTGGTATTTATTGAAAGAATTACCAATTTCTTTTAATTTTCCAATTTGTTGGAATATAGGCTTTTAAAGTATGTCCATATGATTTTCTGGATTTCCTTGGTGTCTGTCTTAGGGTTTTATTGCGGTGAAGAGACACCATGGCCATGTAACTCTTAGAAAAGGAAGCATTTAATTGGAGCTATCTTACAGTTTAGAGGTTTAATCCATTATCTTCATGGCAGGAAGCATGGTGGTGTGCAGGCAGACATGGTGCTATGGGAGAAACTCTGATTTTTTTTTTTTTTTTTTTGGTTTTTCGAGACAGGGTTTCTCTGTATTGTTTTGGAGGCTGTCCTGGAACTCACTCTGTAGACCAGGCTGGCCTTGAACTCACAGAGATCCGCCTGCCTCTGCCTCCCGAGTGCTGGGATTAAAGGTGTGCGCCACCAACGCCCGGCTGAAACTCTGATTTCTGTATCTTGATCCACAGTAGCAGGAAGAGAACTGATGACCCAGTAGGTCTGGTTTGAGTTCCAGAGACCTCAAAGGCCCCCTGCATGCCAATGACACAACTCCTCCAACAAGGCCACGCCTCCCTACAGTGCCAGTCCTTATGAGCAAGCATCCAAGCACATGAGTCTAGGAGGCCTTTCCTTTCCAAACCATCACTGTGTCTGTTGATATTCCTTTGTCATCTCTCATTTTCTTCCTTTGTATCTTCTTTTCCCTCCTTTTAGTTACTTTGGTGAAGGGTTTGTTGGTCTTACTGGTTTTCTCAAAGAACAACCATTTTATTTTATTGATTCCTTATAATTTTTTTGTTATTGTTGTCTCTATTTTACTAATTTCAGTCCTTAATTTAATTATTCCGTGCCATCTATCCTTTTGAATGTAATTTTGTCATTTTGTTCTAGAGCTTTCATGTGTGGTGTTAAGCTGATGGTATGAGATTGCTCTAATTTTTTTACAGTGGCAATTACTGCCATGGAATTTTGCTGGGATATTTTTAGCGTTAGCATATTCTTTCATGGAGATAGCCACTTCTTCTATCATGCCTTCAATGTCTGAGATTCCCATCTCTTGATTTCTGTTGGTGAGGCTTGCCTCTGAGCTTCCTGTGTGAGTCCCTACACTTCTCCCTTCCTGACATGGCTCAGTTTAAGTTCCTCATTGATTCCTTCCAATGTTTGTATTCCATAGATTTAAGGGCTTCACTCATTTCCTCCTTAATGACCTCTACCATATTTATAAAGGGCTTTGTAGTGCCTTTTTCTTGTGTGTTGCAATATTCAGGTCCAGCTATGGTAGGGTTGCTGGACTCCAATGCTGACATGCCATTGTTTTTAAGCTGGCATTTAGCCATCTGGGTTTGGGACGATTGTAATTCTAGATGCTGGTATCTGGTCATGTCTTTTTTTTTTTTTTTTTTTTTTCGAGACAGGGTTTCTCTGTGGCTTTGGAGGCTGTCCTGGAACCAGCTCTTGTATACCAGGCTGGTCTCGAACTCACAGAGATCTGCCTGCCTCTGCCTCCTGAGTGCTGGGTTTAAAGGCGTGTGCCACCAATGCCCGGCTCTGGTCATGTCTTTGTTGGGTGAGAGTTTTTGTTCTTTGGCTTCTGTTCTTAGGAGAGTGTGGTAGCTGTATGTTTTTGGTAGAAAATTTTTGGGGGATCCTGACAGGTGTGGCCATGGGGGTTCCAGGTAAAATGTGTTTCTAGGTATTGGGAGCTGACACAGGAATGGGGTTGGGCTAGGTGGGTGTTGATGAGGAGGTCCACAGAGGAAGGAAAGTACATGTTGCACTAGGGTCTGCTTAGTGCCCTGGGAATAGAGGCAGAAAGTGAGGAGAGGTCACAGGAAGTACTCTGCTACTGAGCTGGGGATGAGACTGGGTGGGGACTGGACTTGGAGGAACAGAGGGAGAGGTGAAGATCTGCAGGTAGCCCACCCGTTTCACTGAGTACTCTAAAGACTGGGATACAACAGTTCATTTTTGGGCAGACATTCATAACAGGGCCATCAGGTTAGGGTTGGCTTTTATGTCCCCTCACTTTCAAAAACCTTCACTGAAGGGTGTGTGTTTCCAGTAGTATGTAAAGAGGCATATAAAATTATTTCACTATACTTACTTATAATCTTGTTAAGCAAACATACCTTCCCATTTCTAACCTGTCCAACTTTTATTATTGCTGCTCAACTTGCTCCTGTTCACCTTATCAGAAACTATGCTAGAGTCTGACCATTCATGTAAGGTGTGTGTGTGTGTGTGTGTGTGTGTGTGTGTGTGAGTGAGTGAGAGAGAGAGAAATAATGAATTTCTCCTTTTCTTTCAGAATTGGAGTCATGTTATGAAGCTGAAAGTATATCTTCAGAGAATCATATGTATAGTACAGATTTACCCAAGCAGACCATAAAGCAATTAAGTAAAACTTTTGATCTCCTGGGCTCCAGTTTTAGTAATGGCCTCAACTCTAGTACATTCAAGGGATTACAGAGTTATCAAGGAGATGCTGATCAGAAGATTAGTAACAAGGAAAAACTGCCTACTTACACCTGCAAAACTCTGACTCACAGTATAGAAAAAGCATATGAATGTAAAGAGTGTGGGAAATACTTTGGTTGTAGTTCAAATCTTATTCAGCATCAGAGTATTCATACTGGAGAGAAACCCTATGAATGTAAGGAATGTGGGAAAACCTTCAGACTCCACCAACAACTTACAAGACATCAGAAGTCTCACAGTGGTGAGAGACCTTTTGAATGTGACGAGTGTGGAAAGGCCTTTCATCTTCCCAACCTGCTTAAGTACCATAAAACCATCCATTCAGGTACAAAACCATTTGAATGTGAGGAATGTGGGAAGTCCTTCAATCGTGTCTCCACTCTTTTTCAACATAGGATCATTCATGCTGGTGTGAAACCGTATGAATGTCATGAGTGTGGGAAAGCCTTTAATCGTCGCTCAAACCTCATGCAACATCAGAAAATTCATTCTGGCGAGAGACCCTTTCAGTGTAAGGAATGTGGGAAGGCCTTCACTGTCCTGGCACAGCTCACTCGGCACCAGAACATTCATAGTGGAGAGAAATCTTTTGAATGTGAGCAGTGTGGAAAGATATTCAGTAGCGGCTCATACCTTGCACGACACCAGAGTATTCATACTAGTGAGAAACCCTTTGAGTGTAATGTATGTGGGAAGACTTTTAGGCTTCACCTGTATCTTTCTGAACATATGAAAACTCACACTGACGAGAAACCTTTCAAGTGTAAGCTCTGTGGGTCAGCCTTCAGACGTAAGTACCAGCTTAGTGAACATCAGAGAATCCATACTGATGTGAAACCCTATCAGTGCAAGGAATGTGGGAAAAACTTTCGCCGACGTTCAAATTTTACTGAACATCAGAGTATCCACACTGGAAAGAAACCTTTTGAATGTAAAGAATGTGGGAAAGTCTTTAGACTTAATATACATCTCATTCGACATCAGAGATTTCATAGTGGTGAGAGACCTTTTGAATGTAAAGAATGTGGAAAGGCTTTTCATTTTTCCAGCCAGCTTAATTACCATAAAACCATTCATACAGGTCAAACACCTTTTGAATGTGAGGAATGTGGGAAGTCCTTCAAGCGTGTCTCTAGCCTTGTTGAACATAGGATCATTCATGCTGGTGTGAAACCGTATGAATGTAATGAGTGTGGGAAAGCCTTTAATCGGCGCTCAAATCTCATGCAACATCAGAAAATTCATTCTGGTGAGAGACCCTTTCAGTGTAAGGAATGTGGGAAGGCCTTCACTGTCCTGGCACAGCTCACTCGGCACCAGAGCATTCATAGTGGAGAGAAGTCATTTGAATGTGAGCAGTGTGGGTCAGCTTTCAGACTTCAGTACCAACTTACTCAACATCAGAGAATTCATACCGATGTGAAACCTTTTCAGTGCAAGGAGTGTGGAAAGGGCTTTATTCGTGGTACAGGCCTTAGAATCCATGAGAGAATCCACACTGGTGAAAAGCCCTTTCAATGTAAGGAATGTGGAGAAGCCTTTCAATATCATTACCAATTTCTTGGACATTTTAGAATTCATACTGGCAAGAATCCTTATGAATGTACACAATGTGGGGAGTACTTTACTCGTGGAGGAGATCTTAAAGTACATCAAAGAATTCACACTGATGAGAAACCTTACCAATGTTAAGAATATGTGAAGCCCATTAGTTGAAAATCAAGCTTGGTTTGACATGCTAATATTCATATTAATAAGCCTTATGATGTAAGGAATGTGTAAAGACTTCAGTAATTTTAAGATAGCCTTATATTAAAGAATTCATTATGGTGAGAAACCCTATGAATGTAAGAATTGGAGAAAATGTTTTATTTTTTTCAGCCTTTACTGCACAGTGGAGAATTCATACTGGTATGAAACTTATCCATGTAAAACATGTGGAAAGCCCTTCAATTTGTGCTCAGGCCTTCAACATAAAAGAATCCATGCTGGTATGAAGCCCTACCAATGCAAGGAACGTGGGAACGTCATAGAATTAGTTCAGCTCTTAAGCCTCATCAGAGAGTCCTTATAGGTCTGAAACCCTGTGAATGTAAAGAATGTGTGGAAGCCTTTATTGTAAGTGATGAGCCTATACAACATCAGAAAATCCATCATCCTCAGGAGTCCTGTGCATGTAAGGAAGGTGAACAAATTTTTTTGTTTGTTTTTGTTTTAGTTTTTTTTTTTTCGAGACAGGGCTTCTCTGTATTGTTTTGGAGGCTGTCCTGGCACTCACCCTGTAGACCAGGTTGGCCTCGAACTCACAGAGATCCGCCTTTCTCCGCCTCCCGAGTGCTGGGATTAAAGGCATGTGCCACCAACGCCCATAATAAGTCTTTGTATGGAAATTTTACTGCACATCAGAGGACTCATTGGCAAGATTGTGATGGAAAAGTATGTGGGAAGAATTATAATTTGCCCTATTGGTCAACATCAGAGTATTCGTATACTCATGATGCTGAGAAATCCTCAGAGAATGAGAATGTGGGAAGGCTGTTATTCATGATGCTCTGTTGAGAGTATCCTTGACTGTCAGAAGTATAGGGTGGCCATCATGTTCTTAATTTACTCTCATCTTGTTAATTCTATAAAATTAATTCAAACAGTACTCAACCAACATAGGGAGAGCAGGATTATTTGAGGTACCTTCCTTGTCATCATTAATATCTCATGGCTCCTGTGATATTAGGCACAATGTTTACTTTCTGCCTAATTTGTTAATGACAATCACAATACCAGACAAAGTTGTAAAAGAATATTTGGTTCCTGCCTGTGTTCTATAAAGTGGCTTTTACAGTGTTCTTGCTTTTATTGCCATCCCTGTAACTGACATGAAAGCAAACTGTATTGCAGGTAGCTTAGAGAAGACTCATGCATTCCTATACCATTCAGCTTTAAGTATCTTCCTTCTGGGAAAAGAAGTCTGATAAAATGTATATGAAAGGATTTTTATTGAGAATCCATTCCTTAAGTATTTTTTTAAAAGATTTATTTATTACATATACAGTGTTCTGCCTACATACCAGAAGAGGGCACCAGATTGAATTGTAGATGGTTGTGAGCCACCATGTGGTTGCTGGGAATTGAACTCAGGACCTCTGGAAGAGCAGTCAGTACTCTTAAACTCTGAGCCATCTCTCTAGCCCCATTCCTTAAGTATTTGTGTAGAGAACTTAAAAACATAGCTGTTAATGAATAAGTACTTTTAAAAGGGGTTCACTACGTAAAAATTTCAAAAGGTAAAACTAATTTATGCTCTGTCCATTATTAAGATAAACATACATTTGTGACATGACAAGACAGTACAGGGTCTCCTCTGTTATATAGTCTTGCTGAAGCCATTTTAGGGATGAGTAGAATTTGATTTCTGATGAAGACTCTCATTGAAAATTACTGAGCTCTGTTATCAGAACTAGAGGTCAAGATTCCTCATTTAATTTATCTTGGCTTCTGTCAAACTGTCTGCATGTGCGAACTTCCCTCTGCAGCTAACTGCTTATTTTGGCTTCTGTTAAACTGCTTGCTCGGGCAAAACCTCTTCCTGCATTTGCTGAACAAGATAACAAGATTTTTCTTAATAGACACTTGAGGCAGCATTGGGGGCCCCACTACCAGATTGTAGTCCCAGCTGGCAGGAATAAAGACTTTCACTTGGCTATAGACTCTGAGTGGTTTTCTCTGGTGACCTCCCAATAAAACATTAACAAAATAGTCAAAATTGGCTGGGTGGTGGTGGTGATGGTTGTGCAAAAAACCTTAATCCCAGCATTTGAGAGTCAGAGGTAGGTGGAGTTTAAGCTCAGGCTGATTTACTGTATTTAGGTTTTTTTTTTTTTTTTTTTTTTGGTCTTTGGTCTATTGAGGGCCCAACACCCAGCTCTCATTCTTACTTACTGGTGTACGATCTTAGCTTGGCCTGATTCTTGTCAGCTTTTCCTAACTTAAGTTGTCCCATCTGGGTTTTATGTTTATCTTTTCTACGTTCTCTGTGGCTTGAAGTGTATCTGGGTGGATGGCCCCTGATGTCCTCTGTCTTTTTTTTTTTGTTCCTTGGGCTCTAATTTCTTCTATTTATCTGCCTGCCTGCCAGCCAGCCTCACCTACCATTTCTTCTGCCTAGCTCACAGAGGTCCACCTGCCTCTGCCTCCTGAGTGCTGGTATTAAGGCGAGCGCCACCACTGCCCTGCTCTTTTATTCCAATTTTAACTACCTGTGTGAAGTCTTCCATTGCACATTAACATGTCAACACAGTAATATACAAATATTCAGAAAGGGTTAAAGAAGCTTCAGAGTTCAAAGATGCTGTGCTGAACGCCAGATACAGCGGACAGAGGCATGAAATAGTCTGGAGAGATCAGATCTATGGGAATGGCAGTGCCTTCTCTGGGTCAGGCTATGGGAAATGCCTTTCCCTGGTCCATGTGTGGATGCTGACAGTGTGTGCAGAAAATGTCAACCTCAGCTTCCTCCTGGATGTTTACAGCCTGAGCCTGTTCCCCACCAGACACCAATGTCTGAGATTTGCTGAATCTACTCCCTTTTTCAGTGGTATACAACAAGCAAGTCTCCATTAAGATATAGAAACAACAAACAAGAAGAAAATCAAAACCCAAAACTGCCTATGTAATTGTTGTAAAAGGCCCCCAAGACCTTAGTACAACATACTGTGTGTGATACTATGTGCTTAACTTCATGAGAACTTACCACATAACAATGTATTAGAAACTAGGTGCTTAACTTCTTCAAATCTCACAATACAACACTGTGTGTAAAACTATGCGCTTAACTTCATGAAATCTAAGTACATAACACTTTATGAGAAACTACATACTTACCTTCATGAAAACTAACGATACAACACAGTATATAAAAGTACGTGCTTAACTTCTTCAAAACTAACAATACAACATTGTGTGAGAAAACACGTGCTTAACTTCTTCAAAACTAACAATACAGCACTGTGTGTGAAACTACATGCTTAACTTCTTCAAAACTAACGATACAACACTGTGTGTGAAACTATGTGCTTAACTATATGAAATCTAATTATATAGAACGATATGAGAAACTACATACTTAACTTCATGAAAACTAACGATACAACACTGTGTGTGAAACTATGTGCTTAACTTAATGAGAACTTCCCATATAACAGTGTATTAGAAACTACGTGCTTACCTTCTTCAAATCTAACGATACAACACTGTGTGTGATACTACGTGCTTACCTTCATGAAATCTAACTCATGACACTATATGAGAAACAACATACTTAAATTCATGAAAACTAACGATACAACACAGTTCATAAAAGTACTTGCTTAACTTCTTCGAAACTAACGATACAACACGTGTGTGAAACAATGTGCTTTACTTCAAGAGAACTTCCCATATATCAGTGTATTAGAATCTACGTGCTTAACTTCATCAAATCTAACAATACAACACTGTGTGTGAAACTATGTGCTTAACTTCAAGAAATCTAACTATATAATACTATATGAGAAACTACATACTTATATTCATGAAAACTAACGATACAATACACTATTTAAAACTATGTTCTTGACTTCTTCAAAACTAACGATACAACACTGTGTGTGATACTACGTGCTTAACTTCATGAAATCTAACTATACAACACTATATGAGAAACTACATACTTAACTTCATGAAAACGATACAACACAGTATATAAAAGTACGTGCTTAACTTCTTCGAAACTAACGATACAACACGTGTGTGAAACAATGTGCTTTACTTCAAGAGAACTTCCCATATATCACTGTATAAGAATCTACGTGCTTAACTTCTTCAAATCTAACAATACAACACTGTGTGTGGAACTATGTGCTTATCTTTTTTTTTAATTTTATTTTCCAGTTTAAATTTAAATAAGAAAAAAGGTTGCTTCACAAGTGAGTTGCAGGTCCCTCTACCATTCCCTCCCTTCCTCCCGAGCCCTCCCCCGAGAACTTCCCATATAACACTGTATTAGAAACTACGTGCTTAACTTCATCAAAACTAATGATACAACACTGTGTGTGAAACTATGTGCTTAACTTCATGAAATCTAACTATATAACACTATATGAGAAACTACGTACTTATCCTCATGAAAACTAACGATACAACACAGTATATAAAGCTATGTGCTTAACCTCAAAAAAACTAAGGATACAACATTGTGTGAGAAAATACGTGCTTAACTTCATGGAAACTAACAATACAACACCGTATGGGAAACTACATGCTTAACTTCTTCAAAACTAACGATGCAACACTGTGTGTAATACCATGTGCTTAACTTTATGAGAACTTCCCATGTAAACCTATATTAGAAACTACGTGCTTACCTTCTTCAAATCTAACGATACAACACTGTGTGTGATACTATGTGCTTAACTTCATGAAATCTAACTATATAACACTATATGAGAAACTACATACTTAACTTCATGAAAGCTAACGACACAACGCAGTATATAAAAGTACGTGCTTAACTTCTTCAAAATTAACGATACAATCTTGTGTGAGAAAATACGTGCTTAACTTAATGGAAAAACTGACAATACAACACTGTGTGTGAAACTCCATGCCTAACTTCTTCAAAACTAACAATACAACACAGTGTGTGTAACTATGTGCTTAACTACATGAAATCTAATTATATAGCACGATACGAGAAACTACATACTTCACTTCATGGAAACTAGTGATACAAAACTGTGGGTGAAACTATGTGCTTAACTTCATGAGAACTTACAATGTAATACTGTATTACAAACTTCGTGCTTAACATCTTAAAAACTAACGATACAACACTGTGTGTGAAACTATGTGCTTAACTTCATGAAACTTACCATGTAACACTGTATTAGAAACTGCGTGCTTAACTTCTTCAAAATTACCGATACAATACTGTGTGTGGAAATATGTGCTTAACTTCATGAGAACTTCCCATATAACCCTATATTAGAAACTGCGTGCTTACCTTCTTCAAATCTAACGATACAACACTGTCTGTGATACTACGTGCTTACCTTCATGAAATCTAACTATATAACACTATATGAGAAACTACATACTTAACTTCATGAAAACTAACGATACAACACAGTATATAAAAGTACGTGCTTAACTTCTTCGAAACTAACGATACAACACGTGTGTGAAACAATGTGCTTTACTTCAAGAGAACTTCCGATACATCAGTGTATTAGAATCTACGTGCTTAACTTCATCAAATGTAACAAAACAACACTGTGTTTGAAACTATGTGCTTAACTTCAAGAAATCTAACTATATAACAGTATATGAGAAACTACATACTTATCCTCATGAAAACTAACGATACAATACACTATATAAAACTATGTTCTTGACTTCTTCAAAACTAACGATACAACACTGTGTGTGATACTACGTGCTTATCTTCATAAAATCTAACTATATAACACTATATGGGAAACTATATACTTAACTTCATGAAAACTAACGATACAACACAGTATATAAAAGTACGTGCTTAACTTCTTCGAAACTAACGATACAACACGTGTGTGAAACAATGTGCTTTACTACAAGAGAACTTCCCATATATCTCTGTATTAGAATCTACGTGCTTAACTTCTTCAAATCTAAAAATACAACACTGTGTGTGAAACTATGTGCTTAACTACATGAAATCTAATTATATAGCACGATACGAGAAACTACATACCTCACTTCATGAAAACTAGCGATACAACACTGTTTGTGAAACTATGTGCTTAATTTCATGAGAACTTACAATGTAACACTGTATTACAAACTACGTGCTTTACTTCTTAAAAACTAACGATACAACACTGTGTGTGAAACTATGTGCTTAACTTCATGAGAATTTCCCATATAACACTATATTAGAAACTACATGCTTAACATTTTCAAAACTAACTATACAACACTGTTTGTGATAATATGTGCTTAACTTCATGAAATCTAACTATATAACACTATATGAGAAACTACATACTTAACTTCCTGAAAACTAACGATACAAAACAGTTTATAAAAGTACGTGCTTAACTTCTTCAAAACTAACGATACAACACCTGTGTGAAACAATGTGCTTTACTTCATGGAACTTACCTTATAACACTGTATTAGAAACTACGTGCTTAACTTGTTCAAAACTAATGATACAACACTGTTTGTGAAACTATGTGCTTAACTTCATGAAATCTAACTATATAACACTATATGAGAAACTACATACTTACCTTCATGGAAACAAACGATACAACACAGTATATAAAAGTACGTGCCTAACTTCTTCAAAACTAACGATACAACATTGTGTAACAAAATACCTGCTTATCTTCATGGAAAAACTAACAATACAACACTGTGTGTGAAACTACATGCTTAACGTCTTCAAAACTAATGATACAACACTGTGTGTGAAACTATGTGCTTAACTTCATGAGAAATTACCATGTAACACTGTATTAGAAACTACGTGCTTAACTTCTTAAAAAGTAACGATACAACACCGTATGTGAAACTACATGCTTACCTTCTTCAAAACTAATGATACAACACTGTGTGTGATACTATGTGCTTAACTTCATGAAAACTAACGATACAACACAGTATATAAAACTACGTGCTTTACTTCTTCAAAACTAACGATACAAAACTGTGTGTGATACCATGTGCTTAAGTTCATGAGAACTCCCCATATAACCCTATATTAGAAACTACGTGCTTACCTTCTTCAAATCTAACGATACAACACTCTGTGTGATACTACGTGCTTAACTTCATGAAATCTAACTATATAACCCTATATGAGAAACTACGTACTTAACTTCATGAAAACTAACGATACAACACAGTATATAAAAGTACGTGCTTAACTTCTTCGAAACTAACGATACAACACGTGTGTGAAACAATGTGCTTTACTTCAAGAGAACTTCCCATTTATCAGTGTATTAGAATCTATGTGCTTAACTTCATCAAATCTACAATACAACACTGTGTTTGAATCTATGTGCTTAACCTCAAGAAATCTAATTATATAACACTATATGAGAAACTACATACTTATCTTCATGAAAACTAACGATACAATACAGTATATAAAACTATGTTCTTAACTTCTTCAAAACTAACGATACAACACTGTGTGTGATACTACGTGCTTATCTTCATGAAATCTAACTATATAACACTATATGAGAAACTACATACTTAACTTCATGAAAACTAACGATACAACACAGTTCATAAAAGTACGTGCTTAACTTCTTCGAAACTAACGATACAACACGTGTGTGAAACAATGTGCTTTACTTCAAGAGAACTTCCCATATATCACTGTATTAGAATCTACGTGCTTAACTTCTCCAAATCTAACAATACAACACTGTGTGTGAAACTATGCGCTTAACATCATGAAATCTAACTATATAACATTATATGAGAAACTACATACTTACCTTCATGAAAACTAACGATACACCACAGTATATAAAAGTACGTGCTTAACTTCTTCAAAACTAATGATACAACATTGTGTGAGAAAACACGTGCTTAACTTCATGGAAAAACTGACAATACAACACTGTGTGTGAAACTACATGCTTAACTTCTTCAAAACTAACGATACAACACAGTGTGTGTAACTATGTGCTTACCTACATGAAATCTAATTATATAGCACGATACGAGAAACTACATACTTCACTTCATGGAAACTAGTGATACAAAACTGTGGGTGAAACTATGTGCTTAACTTCATGAGAACTTACAATGTAATACTGTATTACAAACTTCGTGCTTAACTTCTTAAAAACTAACGATACAACACTGTGTGTGAAACTATGTGCTTAACTTCATGAGACTTACCATGTAACACTGTATTAGAAACTGCGTGCTTAACTTCTTCAAAATTACCGATACAATACTGTGTGTGGAAATATGTGCTTAACTTCATGAGAACTTCCCATATAACCCTATATTAGAAACTGCGTGCTTACCTTCTTCAAATCTAACGATACAACACTGTCTGTGATACTACGTGCTTACCTTCATGAAATCTAACTATATAACACTATATGAGAAACTATATACTTAACTTCATGAAAACTAACGATACAACACAGTATATAAAAGTACGTGCTTAACTTCTTCGAAACTAACGATACAACACGTGTGTGAAACAATGTGCTTTACTTCAAGAGAACTTCCGATACATCAGTGTATTAGAATCTACGTGCTTAACTTCATCAAATCTAACAATACAACACTGTGTTTGAAACTATGTGCTTAACTTCAAGAAATCTAACTATATAACAGTATATGAGAAACTACATACTTATCCTCATGAAAACTAACGATACAATACAGTATATAAAACTATGTTCTTGACTTCTTCAAAACTAACGATACAACACTGTGTGTGATACTACGTGCTTTTCTTCATGAAATCTAACTATATAACACTATATGGGAAACTACATACTTAACTTCATGAAAACTAACGATACAACACAGTATATAAAAGTACGTGCTTAACTTCTTCGAAACTAACGATACAACACGTGTGTGAAACAATGTGCTTTACTACAAGAGAACTTCCCATATATCTCTGTATTAGAATCTACGTGCTTCTTCAAATCTAAAAATACAACACTGTGTGTGAAACTATGTGCTTAACTACATGAAATCTAATTAAATAGCATGATACGAGAAACTACATACCTCACTTCATGAAAACTAATGATACAACACTGTTTGTGAAACTATGTGCTTAATTTCATGAGAACTTACAATGTAACACTGTATTACAAACTACGTGCTTTACTTCTTAAAAACTAACGATACAACACTGTGTGTGAAACTATGTGCTTAACTTCATGAGAATTTCCCATATAACACTATATTAGAAACTACGTGCTTAACATTTTCAAAACTAACTATACAACACTGTTTGTGATAATATGTGCTTAACTTCATGAAATCTAACTATATAACACTATATGAGAAACTACATACTTACCTTCATGGAAACAAACGATACAACACAGTATATAAAAGTACGTGCTTAATTCTTCAAAACTAACGATACAACATTGTGTAACAAAATACCTGCTTATCTTCATGGAAAAACTAACAATACAACACTGTGTGTGAAACTACATGCTTAACGTCTTCAAAACTAACGATACAACACTGTGTGTGAAACTATGTGCTTAACTTCATGAGAAATTACCATGTAACACTGTATTAGAAACTACGTGCTTAACTTCTTAAAAAGTAACGATACAACACCGTATGTGAAACTACATGCTTACCTTCTTCAAAACTAATGATACAACACTGTGTGTGATACTATATGCTTAACTTCATAAAAACTAACGATACAACACAGTATATAAAACTACGTGCTTAACTTCTTCAAAACTAACGATACAAAACTGTGTGTGATACCATGTGCTTAACTTCATGAGAACTTCCCATATAACCCTATATTAGAAACTACGTGCTTACCTTCTTCAAATCTAACGATACAACACTCTGTGTGATACTACATGCTTAACTTCATGAAATCTAACTATATAACACTATATGAGAAACTACGTACTTCATGAAAACTAACGATACACCATAGTATATAAAAGTACGTGCTTAACTTCTTCAAAACTAACGATACAACATTGTGTGAGAAAACACGTGCTTAACTTCATGGAAAAACTAACAATACAACACTGTGTGTGAAACTACATGCTTAACTTCTTCAAAACTAACGATACAACACAGTGTGTGAATCTATGTGCTTAACTACATGAAATCTAATTATATAGCATGATATGAGAAACTACATACTTAACTTCCTGAAAACTAACGATACAACACTGTGTGTGAAACTATGTGCTTAACTTCATGAGAACTTACCATGTAACACTGTATTAGAAACTACGTGCTTAACTTCTTCAAAACTAAGGATATAACACGTGTGTGAAACAATGTACTTTACTTCATGAGAACCTCCCATATAACACTGTATTAGACACTACGTGCTTAACTTCTTCAAAACTAACAATACAACACTTTGTGTGAAACCATGTGCTTAACTTCATGAGAACCTCCCATATAACCCTATATTAGAAACTACGTGCTTACCTTCTTCAAATCTAACGATACTACACTGTGTGTGATACTACGTGCTTAACTTCATGAAATCTAACTATATAACACTTTATGAGAAACTACATACTTACCTTCATGAAAACTAACGATACAACACAGTATATAAAAGTACGTGCTTAACTTCTTCAAAACTAACGATACAACATTGTGTGTGAAAACACGTGCTTGCCTTCATGGAAAAAGTAACAATACAACACTGTGTGTGAAACTACATGCTTAACTTCTTCAAAACTAACGATACAACACTGTGTGTGAAACCATGGGCTTAACTACATGAAATCTAATTATATAGCACGATATGAGAAACTACATACTTAACTTCCTGAAAACTAACGATACAACACTGTGTGTGAAACTATGTGCTTAACTACATGAAATCTAATTATATAAGACGATATGAGAAGCTACATACTTAACTTCATGAATACTAACGATACAACACTGTGTGTGAAACTATGTGCTTAACTTCATGAGAACTTATCATGTAACACTGTATTAGAAACTACGTGCTTAACTTCTTCAAAAGTAAGGATAGAACACGTGTGTGAAACAATGTGCTTTACTTCATGAGAACTTCCCATATAACACTGTAATAGAAACTACGTGCTTAACTCCTTCAAAACTAACGATACAACACTTTGTGTGAAACCATGTGCTTAACTTCATGAGACCCTCCCATATAACACTGTATTAGAAACTACGTGCTTAATTTCTTAAAAACTAACGATACAACACTGTGTTTGAAACTATGTGCTTAACTTCATGATAACTTCCCACATAACACTGTATTATAAACTACGTGCTTAACATCTTCAAATCTAACGATACAATACTGTGTGTGAAACTATGTGCTTAACTTCATGAAATCTCACTATATAACTCTATATGAGAAACTACATACTTAAGTTCTTGAAAACTAACGATACAACATAGTATATAAAAGTACGTGCTTAACTTCTTCGAAACTAACGATACAACACGTCTGTGAAACAATGTGCTTTACTTCAAGAGAACTTCCCATATATCACTGTATTAGAATCTACGTGCTTAACTTCTTCAAATATAACAATACAACACTGTGTGTGAAACTATGCGCTTAACTTCATGAAATCTAACTATATAACACTTTATGAGAAACTACATACTTACCTTTATGAAAACTAACGATACAACACAGTATATAAAAGTACGTGCTTAACTTCTTCAAACCTAACGATACAACAATGTGTGAGAAAACACGTGCTTAACTTCATGGAAAAACTAACAATGCAACACTGTGTGTGAAACTACATGCTTAACTTGTTCAAAACTAACGATACAACACTGTGTGTGAAACCATGTGCTTAACTACATGAAATCTAATTATATAGCACAATATGAGAAACTACATACTTAACTTCATGAAAACTAACGATACAACACTGTGTGTGAAACTATGTGCTTAACTACATGAAATCTAATTATATAAGACGATATGAGAAACTACATACTTAACTTCATGAAAACTAACGATACAAAACTGTGTGTGAAACAATGTGCTTAACTTCATGAGAACTTATCATGTAACACTGGATTAGAAACTACGTGCTCAACTTCTTCAAAACTAAGGATACAACACGTGTGTGAAACAATGTACTTTACTTCATGAGAACCTCCCATATAACACTGTATTAGACACTACGTGCTTAACTTCTTCAAAACTAACAATACAACACTTTGTGTGAAACCATGTGCTTAACTTCATGAGAACCTCCCATATAACATTGTATTAGAAACTACGTGCTTAATTTCTTAAAAACTAACGCTACAACACTGTGTTTGAAACTATGTGCTTAACTTCATGAGAACTTCCCACATAACATTGTATTATAAACTACGTGCTTAACATCTTCAAATCTAACGATACAACACTGTGTGTGAAACTATGTGCTTAACTTCATGAAATCTAACTATATAACTCTATATGAGAAACTACATACTTAACTTCCTGAAAACTAAAGATACAACGCAGTATATAAAACCACGTGCTTAACGTCTTCAAAACTAACGATACAACATTGTGTGAGAATATACGTGCTTAACCTCATGGAAACTAACAATACAACACTGTATGTGAAACTACATGCTTAACTTCTTCAAAACTAACGATACAACACTATTTGTTATACTATGTGCTTAACTTCACGAGAACTTACCAAATAACACTGTATCAGAAACTACGTGCTTATCTCCACGAAATCTAACTATATAACACTATATGAGAAACTACATACTTACCTTCATGAAAACTAACGATACAACACAGTATATAAAAGTACGTGCTTAACTTCCTCAAAACTACCGATACAACATTGTGTATGAAAATACCTGCTTAACTTCATGGAAAAACTAACAATACAACACTGTGTGTGAAACTACATGCTTAATGTCTTCAAAACTAACGATCCAACACTGTGTGTTAAACTATGTGCTTAACTTCATGAGAACTTCCCATATAACACTATATTAGAAACTACGTGCTTAACATTTTCAAAACTAACGATACAACACTGTTTGTGATAATATGTGCTTAACCTCATGAAATCTAACTATATAACAGTATATGAGAAACTACATACTTAACTTCCTGAAAACTAACGATACAACACAGTTTATAAAAGTACGTGCTTAACTTCTTCAAAACTTACGATACAACACTTGTGTGAAACAATGTGCTTTACTTCATGGAACTTACCTTATAACACTGTATTAGAAACTACGTGCTTAACTTCTTCAAAACTAATGATACAACACGGTGTGTGAAACTAAGTGCTTAACTTCATGAAGTATAAGTATAAAACACTATATGAGAAACTACATACTTACCTTCATGAAAACTAACGATAAAACACAGTATATAAAAGTACGTGCTTAACTTCTTCAAAACTAACGATACAACATTGTGTAAGAAAATACGTGCTTAACTTCAGGGAAAAACTAACACTACAACACTGTGTGTGAAACTACATGCTTAACGTCTTCAAAACTAACCATATAACACTGTCTGTGAAACTATGTGCTTAACTTCATGAGAACTTACCATGTAACACTGTATTAGAAACTACGTGCTTAACTTCTTAAAAAGTAACGATACAACACCGTATGTGAAACTACATGCTTAACTTCTTCAAAACTAACGATACAACACTGTGTGTGATACTATGTGCTTAACTTCATGAGAACTTACCATATAACACTGTATTAGAAACTACGTGCTTAACTTCTTTAAAGCTAACAATACAACACTGGGTGTGAAACTATCTGCTTAATTTCATGACATCTAACTATGTAACACTACATGAGAAACTACATAATTAACTTCATGAAAACTAACGATGCAAATCTGTGTGTGAAACTATGTGCTTATCTTTTTTTTGTATTTTATTTTCCAGTTTAAATTTAGATAAGAAACAAGGTTGCTTCACAAGTCAGTTCCAGGTCCCTCTCCCTTTCCCTCCCTTCCTCCCGAGCTCTCACCCCCTCCCCCGAGAACTTCCCATATAACACTGTATTAGAAACTACGTGCTTAACTTCTTCAAAACTAATGATACAACACTGTGTGTGAAACTATGTGCTTAACTTCATGAAATCTAACTATATAACACTATATGAGAAACTACATACTTATCTTCAGGAAAACTAACGATACAACACAGTATATAAAACTACGTGCTTAACCTAAAAAAAACTAACGATACAACATTGTGTGAGAAAATACGTGCTTAACTTCATGGAAACTAACAATACAACACCGTATGTGAAACTACATGCTTAACCTCTTCAAAACTAACGATGCAACACTGTGTGTGATTCCATGTGCTTAACTTTATGATAACTTCCCATATAAACCTATTTTAGAAACTACGTGCTTACCTTCTTCAAATCTAACGATACAACCCTGTGTTTGATACTATGTGCTTAACTTCATGAAATCTAACTATACAACACTATATGAGAAACTACATACTTACCTTCATGAAAACTAACGATACAACACAGTATACAAAAGTACGTGCTTAACTTCTTCAAAACTAACGATACAACATTGTGTGAGAAAATACCTGCTTAACTTCATGGAAAAACTAACAATACAACACTGTGTGTGAAACTACATGCTTAACTTCTTCAAAACTAACGATACAACACAGTGTGTGTAACTATGTGCTTAACTACATGAAATCTAATTATATAGCACGATATGAGAAACTACATACTTAACTTCAAGAAAACTAACGATACAACACTGTGTGTAAAACTATGTGCTTAACTTCATGTGAACTTTCCATATAACACTATATTAGAAACTACGTGCTTAACTTCTTAAAAACTAACGATACAACACTGTGTGTGAAACTATGTGCTTAACTTCATGTGAACTTTCCATATAACACTATATTGGAAACTACGTGCTTAACTTCTTCAAAACTAACGATACAACACTCTGTGAAACTATGTGCTTAACTTCATGAGAACTTCCCATTTGACACTGTATTAGAAACTACGTGCTTAACTTCTTAAAATCTAACGATACAACACTGTGTGTGAAACTATGTGCTTAACTTCATGAAATGTAACTATATAACACTATATGAAAAACTACATACTTAACTTCATGAAAACTAACGATACCACACAGTATATAAAACTACGTGCTTAACTTCTTCAAAACTAACGATACAACATTGTGTGAGAAAATACGTGCTTAACTTCATGGAAACTAACAATACAACACAGTATGTGAAACTACATGCTTAACTTCTTCAAAACTAATGATACAACACTGTGTTTGATACTACGTGCTTAACTTCATGAGAACTTACCATATAACATTGTATTAGAAACTGCGTGCTTAACTTCTTCAAAACTAACGATACAACACTGTGTGTGAAACTATGTGCTTAACTTCATGAAATCTAACTATATAACACTATATGAGAAACTACATACTTAACTTCATGAAAACTAAGGATACAACACAGTATATAAAACTACGTGCTTAACTTCTTCAAAACTAACGATACAACACTGTGTGTGAAACTATGTGCTTAACTTCATGAAATCTAACTATATAACACTTTATGAGAAACTACATACTTAACTTAATGAAAACTAACGATACAACATAGTATATAAAACTATTGCTTAACTTCTTCATAACTAACGATACAACATTGTGTGGGAAAATACGTCCTTAACTTCATGGAACCTAACAATACAACACAGTATGTGAAACTACATGCTTAACTTCTTCAAAACTAACGATACAACACTGTGTGTGAAACTATATGTATTGTATGATGGAAGTGTCATTCATGCCATAGACATAGCACATAGAAAGCAGTATCAGCAAACGCAAAAAACAAAGACCTGACCATCAAAAGCCATCGCTCTGGGAAATTCTCTAAGTGTACTAACTTTGCTTTTTGGGTTTTGTAGTCTTACCTGGAGAACTGTTCATGTTAGCTGAAGTATCTCAACCCAGGTATAGTTTTGGTGCTTAAACGCTCACTGGGATCCAGAATACCTGTGTAGTTATTGGCCAGCTTCTAAAGACATTCTATTGGCTTCAACCCATCTCTGAGTATTCTTCTATGGTGGACAGTCACAGTATTTCTGGTGATCCTGCTCATTTCTCTAGACACCAAGCCTCAAGGCACTCGGGACCTCAGAGACCTTCAGAGCAGGCCAGCAGGTTTACCACATGGGAATGTGCAATGTGAAGACTTTGCAGGTCCCCAGGACCTGATCAGTTACTGCGTAAGATTTGGGAAGGGTCTGACACTTCATCTAAAAGGAAAAAAATTAGAAGGTCTCCTGATTTGTCCCCTCTGGAGGTAAGTCTAATTAAGGTACCTTCTGTTTAGGACACAAAGGAAAGTCTGAATGTGGCTGTTGATTCAGTGTCCGTGAGTTAAACATTGAAAAAAAATCAGCTGTTCTGTTCAGATGTATGAATGTGTGGTGACAATGCCTGGTTGTCTTTACTATGTGTGTCTCTGTGTGTGTCCCTCTGTGTGTTTCAGTGATTGGAGAAACATCTAAAATGAAAGGGGATGATTCTTTCTGGGACTGTACCTAGAAGCTGCCTCCCTGGGATGACTTCCCTCAGTCTCACATGCAGAGTTGTGTCCTGGTCCCCCTTTCACACAGTGACTGGATGCAACAGTGGCTGTTTTTCCTATAGCAATGCTGGCAGCAACGGTGGGCACTGGCCACTATGGCCCAAATGAGTGTTCTGCACATGAGGACAGATGTGATTCAGAAAAGGTCTGGACCTTCTGTGAAATATATTAGCATCATTTGGAGTTAAGTGCCCAGTGATGGTTCAGGCCTCCGGAAATATGAAACCCCATTCATCCCTATCAGGTTCCTCGGCTTGACTAGTGGCTTTCCCCTCCCAGCTTCTTGGAAACCCAAACCCTTTTGGCCCCACCAGGTCTCACAGAATATAAGAAATCCTATTCTCAGGTTTTTGGCTCCTATAGCACCTGCTTGTTTCATTACATGACTCCATCTCTTGGTCCTGATGGACCGTTTCCTGTGTGGAGGCAGGGAAGGGCCCCTGCCACCCAACTGGAATGCACACAGAGAGGGAGGAATCCTTCTTTCCTCTTTCATGGATTACACTTTCTTTTCAACCAGTAACTAATATAATTGGAAAACTCAAAACTTACCATTCTTTGACGAGTAGAAAAACCACACCCAGCTGGGTGGAAGGATCACTGCTGGACAACGCAGCCAGGAGACAATGGATTTCCCTTGTATCAAATGTTGACTAAGGAAGCAATTTTCTCAAGACCCTTTAAGAATGATGAGAGACAGGTGTTAAAAGGATTCCCTTTTCACCCAGTCAACCCCAGATATTAGAAAAAAGGTTATACAATTAGATGGATTAAAAGTTATAAATAGGTCCCAGCTCATGGAGGTAGCTCAAAAGGCATTTAACAGCAAAAAACGGATTGAGAGACCAGACCACCATCACTTACTCTATTGATGAGACCCAGACTACAGATACCCAGCAATATTTTCGTGTCTTGTGCTCTGTCAGAAGAGTGTCTCCTAGCTGAAAGCCTTGCTCCCATCAAAATATACAGCTGGACTGTCTTTCAGATTGACAACAATGATTCCTGGAGGTGAGGCAGAAAACAGCTCCCCAGGACTGGCCCAACCACTGGCCACATTAAACAATACCAATGAACCTGGAAACAAAAAGTGAGATTGCAGCTCATAATTCCTGGCTTGAAGAGATGGGTTTGGAATACCCCTGTCCTGTCTGTGAAGAAACCTGGAATCTCATCCAACATCTGAGGAAAATGAATAAGAGCGTAGAAACCACTCACGTCATGGACCCAAACCGATATACTCCCATGAGTCTGATTCCTCCAGAGAAACAGCTATTCACTGTCTTGGACGTGAAAGGTGCGTTCTTCAGCCTTCCATTGGCAGAGGTGAGTCAACCCATATTTGTTTTTAAATGGAGGGACCCAAGGGAGGCTATAGATGGCAACTTACCTGGACTAGGTTTAAAAAATTTCCAACCCTCTTTGATGAGACACTACATGCTGACCTCTTGCCTTCCGTCACAGGTTTCCTGGTGCCATACTCTTATATAGATGACCTCCTCCTAACTTCTAAACTAAAATAGGTCATAAAAGGTCCACTGAGGGATTATGGGAGTTCTAGACCAGGGGCTACCATGTCACCTCAGAAAGCCCTTTTGTACATCAGGGTAACTGATGAAGGGAGGCCAAAGGCACCTGTCTCAGAGTAGGAATGCTGCCATCCTTCATATCCCAACTCCAAAGACTAATAGACAGGTTCAAGAGTCACCAGGTATGGCTAGGTATTGCTGCCTCTAGGATTCAGGGTTTTGGGAGATAGCAAGTCCTCTATACACCAGCAAAAAGGGGGTACTGAGCCCCTAATATGGGCTGAGACTAAACAATAGATGTTTTAAAAAAACAGCACTGGGTCTGGTTCCAGTCCAAGCAATTCCAGACATCACAAAATCTTTCCGTTTGTCAACGAAAAGCATTGCAAAAGGGACTTCAATCAAAACTGTGGGGCCACAAAAATATCTTGTGACGGACAAGTCTGATTGTTGGACCCTGTAGACACTGGATGACTCACCTATTTCAGTGCTGTAGCAGGTTTTGCCAGTCTAGTAAAAACAACACAAACAAGTGGACTCTGGGCCAGGTCTTATACCCACAGTAGCCTGAGCAGTGGAGGCCCTCCTCTGAGGAACACCAGAATGCTGGCCATCTAGTGCCTGCATGACACCATTCTCGGCCCTACTCCTGGACCACCCTCATGTCTGGCTTGAGAAGCCCACTGTCATCAATCCCGGTACCCTCTTGCCTGATGATGACCTGCAGGTGCTTATCCATGACAGCTTTGAGATGACACACCCTTGAAAAGATTTAGATACTGCACTCTACCCAGATGGGAACAGTTTCATTAAGTTGAAAGCAGTTATGTGGGGCTGCAATAGTTACTTTAACTGAAATGATTAGGGACCAAGCCTTAGGGACAGATACCTCAGCCCAGAGAGTAGAATAGATCAGTATTATCCAGACGCTCAGATAGGTTAAAGGAAAGTCTATCACAATATAGGCAGACAGTCCCTATACCCTTACTACCATGCATGTCCATGATAATACCTATAGAGAAAGAGTGTTGTCGGATAATTGATTACACTGTGAACCTTGAGATTGTGTTATTTCCTGTAAAGTTTGTTTCTAGTTGTGATGCAGCTCATCCCTAGCACACACCTTTAATCCAAGAGCTTTCTACTTACTGTAAACAGGATTAAGTAAAAACAACATTCTATATGTCAAGAGGTGGAACAAGCAACCAATTGATATGAAGTAACCATAGAGAGTAAAAGGGAGTCAAGAGCATAGAGACGCAGAAGTAGAAGGGAGGAACGTTGGGTTGGAGGAGTTTTTTATGAGATGGTGTAGGAGAAAGCTCTTTCTGAGACATTGTCAGTGGAGGAAAGTCAGTGGGGGTGTTTTTCCTGCCTCTCTGAGCTAGCAGGTTTTCACCCCAGCATCTGGCTACCAATGCTGGTGAAATCAAATGATGAGATTTTGTTTAAAACAACAAAAGTAGATTTCTTATTGATGGGTAAAAGGACCTTAAAAACAAGGAGAAAATCTTAGGAGTGGAATTTTCCAAGGGAAAAGATTTTCTGCTTAGGGATTGGTTAGTAAAATTGGCCAGAGGGAGAGTTGGCTTTGGTTTCAGGGCCAAACTGTATTTCTCTCACTGGTCCTTTTTAGCCTTTTGGCTCTATTTTCAGGGCTAAGGGATATTTCTTTCACTGACTCTGCTTCCAAGGCCAAAGTATGTTTCTTTGGCTGTGGTTTCAGAGTCAGGATGTTTGTCTTTGGTTTTGAGCCCAGGGATAAAAGGTTTCTTACATGTGCTCAGGTTTCAGAACTAGGGTGCTCAGGGATTGGTTGGTTTCCTGCTCAGGGATTGGTTGGGTTCCTGCTCAGGGATTGGTTGGTTTCCTGTTTACGCAGTGGTTGGGTTCCTGTTTCAGTTGATCAGGAGCAGAGTTGGATCTGGATTCAGGGTCAAACTGTGTTCCTTTCACTGACCTTGTTTAACTTTCTGGTTATAGTTTTGGGGCCAGGGCATATTTCTTTCACTAGCTCTGGTCCCTGTGTGTTTCTTTGGCTCTGTTTTTAACCATCAGGGTGTTCTTCTTTGGTTCTGTGTTCAGGGATAAAGTTTTTTTTAACCCCCCCCCCTCAACTGGCTCAGGTTTCAGATCCAGGCTGTGTTTCTTTCACAGGCTCTGGGTTCAGGGCCAGGGTGCTAGATTTTGTGCTCAGGGATTGGTTAGTTTCTCTGCCTGGGCCTTTTACCCTACAGTCCACCTGACTGTGCCTCCTCATTGCTGGGAATGAAAGGCATGTGCACCCATGCCCAGCCAAGTTTATTTCCACTAGGTGAATTGCTGCCTTTATCACTGGCAATGTTCTTTGTCCCCATCTGCCTCGATTTTTTAAAAGTTGATGTAAGTCTTCTTTTGACTATTGTGAAAATGGTCATTTTAATCTGCTAGAGTATTTTCTTTTACATATTTTCTGTAGTTAACACATGGTTAGATCTGCTTATTTTCACACATAACATGACAATCTATACTTTATACTTTAGGTTTAGATCATTTTTGTTTTTTTGCCCTAGTTGTGAAGATCCCAAGAGACTACCAGGGAGACAGACCCACCAAATTGCAAAAGCAAGGTTTTATTGTTCATCCAATGATGCTGCAACGATAAACGGCACACTTACTGAAAGTAAAAATAACTATTTATTGTAGAAATTACTCACAAGAGACCAAACAAGTAACCCAGATGAGCCGAGTAGTTTTCCGCTGCTGAACTGGAAGCCGGAAAGCTGGAAAAAGAAAGAGAGCTAGACTTCCGTTGTTCAGTCTTTTATACCTTCCTCCTTAACGCCCCTAGCCATGCCCAAAAGTGGGCCTGGCTAGTGACGTAGTTCACCGCCTATGTCCGTATACGTCTTTAGTCATGCTAAAAGTGGGTGTGGTTAGTGGTGCGGTAAACTGCTCTTTTATTACCTCATCTGTGTGTGCCTCTAGTAAGTCACATGGTTAATGGCGGCATTGTTTTCCTCCTACAATTCCACCCCCCCCTTTTTTTTTTTTTGGTTTTTTCGAGACAGGGTTTCTCTGTGGCTTTGGAGGCTGTCCTGGAACTTGCTCTTGTAGACCAGGCTGGCCTCAAACTTACAGAGATCCGCCTGCCTCTGCCTCCTAAGTGCTGGGATTAAAGGTGTGCGCCACCAACGCCCGGCTGCGCCACCAACGCCCGGCACAATTCCCCTTTTAGTCTAAAAAGTATATTTAAACTTAAAACAACTAACTTGTGTCAATGAACAAAATGTACCAAACATCTGTCCCATCTAAATCTAAATTTATCTGAAAGAAACACCCAAGTCTGAACACCTCTTTCCAATCCCAACTCTAAAATAATTGAAAACTAACACTAACAGGTGTAAACTATCCTATAATATCAATAGTAGGGAGAGATGTCGTGGAATTCTCAAAACTACTTCCTGCTGAGATGGGACAATGACAAGCTCATGGGGACCGGTGAGAAGAAAAATGTTAGTGTAACAAAATCTTCAGTAGATAAGACAGTCTTTGTTTGGTAGGAGATGCTTGATTGAAGTTCCTGACTGGAGTTCTAGTGTTGATTGAAGCTCTGGTCTGAAGCTCTGGCCAAATTGTAGAAGGTGTGCTGTTTTACTTCCTTGGTCTGGAGTTGTGTCGAGTGATGTAGTTTCAAGCCAGTTTCAGGATAGTGCTTGTTAGGTGGAGTCGATGATGTGGGGCAGTTCAGATGCCTCCAGTCGAATCAGGTGAAGTCAAGGAAGTGGATCCTCATTCTCTTTCTGAAGCAGTTGAAGATTGCTGTCAGGAAATCCCTTGTTCTCTGGAAAACTCAAACATTAATGTTAACAAAGAAATATTTTAACTTTATATGTATGCATACTGGAAGGGGTGACAATAGGGAAGATGGTAAACATGAAGGAAATTAGGCTATTCAGAAAAAGAAATCCACAGATAACAGTCCCTAATTTTATTTTCTTCTGTCTTATATCAATGGCTCTTTGATATAATACAAAAATTCTGAATTTTATTTAAATAATATGCTTGAAGTTAGAGTAGGAGAGCCACTCCAACTCCAAAGCCAGCTTCAGTTAAATGAATGGGGACTGAAGTATGTGAAGAAACAAAGATAAAAGGGTACTATGAAAAACAATATAGAGAGATTTAGACTTTGATACCACACAGTGAGTTATTGTTTGTTTGATGGTCCTCAGGGTAGCTATTCATTCTTCTTCAGGAATCCATATGTCCAGTATTCTTTGCTGAGTTTACCTGTGAAGACAACAAACAAAACACTTCTCTTTCCTTTTATGAGGTCACTTTACCCATGGTAGAATATGATTGTATAGATGAGCTGTTATCTTCCTCCTCCTGAGATGTCTTCTGTTCTGATCGAATCTTAATTAATTTTGATGGAACCCAAAGCTTTTCTTCTCCTGTGGAAACAAAAGCAAAACCCCTTCCCCAATGTAACACATATCCTGGTTTGCAGACTGAGGTCATAACATCCTTAAAATGGTTGGTTCCGTTCAGAAGTCTTCTCTATAGTCTAGTGTCTTTCTGCTGCAGTTTGTCTTTTTTCATCAGCATTAAGAAAATTCAATGTTAGTAAAGCATTATATAACCTGTGTTTGGGGGTCTTTGCTCCCCCTGGCTGTTTATGAAGCATCTCTTTTAAGGTTCAGTTAGATCTTTCAATCACTGCTTGTCCTGTGGGATTGTAAGCTATACCAGTTACATGTTTTATATTATTTGAAAAATTATTCCAATTTACTGGAGACATATGCTGAGCATTGTCAGTTTTTATTGTTTTAGGTATACCCATAACAGCCATCACCTCTAAGAGATGTGTAATAACAGAATCAGCTTTTTCAGAGCTGAGGGCAGTAGCCCATTGGAAGCCTGAGAACGTGTATATGGTATGGTGTACATATTTCAAACTTCCAAATTCTGGGAAGTGAAATACATCCATTTGCAAAAGTTCATTTCTGTGAATACCTTTAGGATTACAACCTGCTGGTAATGGAGTTTGATTGTACAATGAGCAACTGGGGCAATTTCTTACTATTTCTTTGGCTTGTTGCAAGGTGATAGAAAAATCCTTCTTTAAGCATTTGCTGTTAACATGGTGTTTCTTATGAAATTCTGAAGCTTCTAACACATTACCTACTAATAAACAATCAATTTCATCATTGCCTTGTGCCAGAGGACCTGGCAGACCTGTATGGGATCTGATGTGTGTTATATATATAGGATGAGTCCTGTTTCTGATGATTTCCTGTAATTGTAAAAACAATGAGGTTAATTCTGTACTATCAGGACCAATTCTGCAGTCTCAATGTGCAAGACAACTCTGTCTGCATACTGAGAATCCGTGACTATATTGAGAGGCTCTGTAAAGTCTTTAAGTACCATGAGAATGGCATATAACTCTGCCTTTTGTACAGAGTTGTAAGGGCTTTGAACTACTTTACTTATATGTCCTGATTTATACCCTGCCTTACCTGATTGTTTGCATCCATGTAGAAGGTAAGAACTCCAGAAATAGGTGTTTGCCTCACAATACGTAGAAGAATCTAAACTGTTTTCTTTATGAATTTGATTCTCTGTTTTGGGATATTTATTACTAATAGTTCCCAAAAAGTCACTGCAAGCTGTTTGTCAATACTCATTATCCTTCCATAAGGAGGAAATTTCCTCATTAGTTAAAGGTACAATAATTTCAGCTGGGTCTTTCTCAGTCAGTTGACAAAGCCTTAACTTACCTTTTAATATCAAATCAGAGATCTTTTCTATATATGTTTTCAATTTTTTATTCTGTTTATGTGGCAGAAATACCCATTCTAGTATGATGTCTTCCCTCTGCATTAATATTCCTGAGGGGTATTCTCTAGATGGTAAAATAACCAGAATACAGTCCAGCTTTGGATCCACACAGTCCACATGTGCTTCTAATATTCTCTTTTCTATCCATTCTAATTCTTTTTCAGCTTCAGCTGATAGTACTCGTGGGCTGTTTAGGTCTTTATCTCCTTTTAAAGCTATTTTCAGGTGTTTTAAATCATGCCCTTCTATACCGATAATTGTCTGTAATTGAGATATTTCTTCTAATAGTTTTTGAAGATCATTAAGAGTCCGGTAACGATCTCTTCTGATCTGCACTTTCTGTGGTCTAATTTTCTGAGTGTCTTTTTTATAACCTAAATGGTTAATAGAATCTCCTCTCTGTATTTTTTCTGGGGCAATTTGTAATCCCCAGTGAGGAAAGTTTCCTTTACTGCTTCAAACATCTTTTCCAAAGTATCCTTATTTGAATCAGACAGTAATATGTCATCCATATAGTGATATAGTAACGAATATGGAAATTTTTTACAAATTATTTCTAGAGGTTTAGGCACAAAATATTGACACAAAGTTGGGCTATTTAACATACCTTGAGGTAGTACCTTCCACTGGAATCACTGTACCGGTCGGGAATTATTATAGGTAGGTACCGTGAAGGCGAACTTTTCTCTGTCGTTTTCTTGTAACGGTATGGTGAAGAAGCAATCTTTTAAGTCTATAACTATAATTGGCCAATCCTTAGGTATTAGAGAAGGTAATGGCATCCCAGGTTGTAGAGACCCCATAGGCTGAATTTCCTTGTTGATGGCTCTAAGATCAGTAACCATTCTCCATTTACCAGATTTCTTCTTGACAACAAAAACAGGTGAATTCCATGCACTAGTTGATTCCTCAATAAGTCCAGCATCTAGCTGTTCCTGAAATAACTTCTCCAAAGCCTCTAACTTCAAAGATGTCATAGGCCATAGGCCATTGACCCTCCCAGACAGGTTCATTTTTCAGCCATTTTAAGGGTAGAGCTTTTGGTTGCTCTGTAGGTTTGGCACTAGCATCCTGTTTCTGTACAGCCTGTACATTTGGCATCTGTTTTCTGTACTGCCTTACTTTATTCTTTCTACCACCAAGAGCTTGTCTATAATTCCTAGCTGATACAGGAGGAATGTTAATCTGTATATTCCATTGTTGTAATAGATCAGGACCCCAGAGGTTTATAGCAATATCTACAACATATGGCTTTAACCTTCCTCTCTGTCCTTCTGGCCCAATAAAATCAATCCATTAACGCTCTGTTTAACTTGAGATAGGGTTCCAATCCCTAAGAATTGAACGTTAAACTCTTTTAAAGGCCAAATTGGAGGCCAAGACGTCTGATTAATGATGGTGACGTCACTCTCAGTGTCCAAAATGCCATTAATCACCATATTATTTACTTTAACTGGTGACTTGGGTCTATGATATTATATAGAAGTTTGCCAAAATATACGTTTTGAATTTCCTCCTGATATAATTGATTCATCCTCTGGAGCTGATGTATTATCCAGTGCCGTATTATTTACAATGGGCAGTGTATCTTCTAATTGTCCTGGGAGAGGCTGTACTCCACTGTAACTCGGAATGACTGGATAATCTTGCTTTTCGGAGCCTCCCTGAGGCCCTTGTTTACGTTTCCCGGCTGTAAAGGTCTACCTTGTCTATCTGTAGTCGACCAGCATTTCTTGGTCCAATGATTTCCCTTTCCACACCTCCTGCAGAGACCAGGAGGCTGAGGCTTTCTGTCTGATGCATTCCTGGTAAAAGCATTATTTTTAGGAATGCGTTGTCTACAGTTCCTACTCAGATGTCCTATTTTACCACAGGTAAAGCACGTGGCATCTTTATGTCTGTTAAAATTTTTGGAGGTTGCCTCGCCTACCAAGGCCTCTATATCTTCACACGTAGGGTATTTGACATCCTGGTGCCTCCTCAAGCCTGTAGAAATAGCTTCATCTACCCAAGCTCCCGTATCCTGACTTTTACATTCAAGGTTTGCTGTATATAGGACCCATTCCTCCAATGGCGCTGATCTTATTTTTAATGGACAAAGTACCTGCTTACATTGTGGATTTGCGTTCTCATATGCCAAAGTTTCTATAAGGAGTCGCCTAGATTCTGGATTTGCTACTTGTACTTCTATTGCTCTGGATAATCTCTCTAAAAATTCAGTGAACCTTTCCCTTGGACCCTGTACTATCTTGGTATAGGGTTGCATTATCTCTCCTGTTTCACAAACCTTATCCAAAGCATTCAAAGCAGCTGTATGGCATAAAGACAACATGTGCTCGTCATATGCAGACTGAACCTGTGTGTCAGTGTAAGCACCCTCCCCAAGAATCTTGTCTTGGGGCACTTCATGACCGTTCTTTAATTCCTGAATCTCTAAGGCTTTTGCCTCTTGCCTCCATAAAGCTCTCCATTGAATTGACAAGAATTTTTGAGCACTGCCGATGCTAATTGGGCCCAGTCTTTTGGGGTTACTTTATTTACAGTGGCCCATGAGGTTAGGAGCTCTTTGACATAGGGAGAATGAAGACCATATGAAACAATGGCCTCCTTGATTACCTTTTGGTCCTTCATCTGTATAGGTTCCCATTGATAAGCAATGGGACCATTTGAGTGCTTTTTCGTTGCTGGTTTTTATGTTACAGAGACTGGGAAACCCATAGATGAACGCATAGCAACCTTAGGGAGATCTTTCTGGCATTTGAGAGGTGTTGGAAAACTCCTGTCCTGACCTGTTGCCTGTATATCTGATTCTAAAGTATCAGATTGAACGTCTTCTAAAACCTGCAGTCTATTCATCATTGTTTCTCTGAGCTCTTGAAGTTCTTGGGACAAATAATTTTCTAAGGATGTCATGGAATCGTTCATTTTTTTGCATTCATCATTTACATGTGATTCCAAATATTTAATATTCTTATCGTTAGAAAGTATCTCAATGGCATGTAAACTGCCTTCCACAAATGCCATTCTACCAGTTAGTTTGTCATTGCTCTCAGACATGGAAGAAATCTTTTCTGTTAGCATTTCAATCTTATGTTCCAGTCTTTGTAGTTTGCTAGTGAAATCATCAAATTTGAAACAGTTTTGTTGGTTAAACGTTTCAACATTATGTCCCACTTTTTCTTTTTTTTGTTTTTTGTTTTTTGGTTTTTTGAGACAGGGTTTCTCTGTGGCTTTGGAGGCTGTCTTGGAACTCGCTCGGTAGTCCAGCCTGGTCTCGAACTCACAGAGATCCGCCTGCCTCTGCCTCCCGAGTGCTGGGATTAAAGGCGTGCGCCACCAACGCCCGGCCCACTTTTTCTATTCTGTCTGTTGAACACATTTTTCCTGAAAGTAATTCAATTTTGTGTTCCATCTCTTTAAACCTGTTTGTCAGACCTACATTATCATTTTTAATATCCTGAATATTTTCTACCAAACCTTCCTTACTATCCTGCAAGGAATTCTCCATTTCCTGAATTCTTTGTACTAGGATTTCATAACCATCCTGTGATGACTTTAAGACCTGTATAAGTTTGTTATATTTCACCCTATTTTTGAACCATTTCTTTAGCAAAATTATATTGATTATGAAACTAATAATCACCATCGTGGGTAGGAAGTACCTTCCAGGCAGGTCCTCAACCCTTTCTAAAATCCCATCCATACAAAAAACAAGAAAATTCTTAACATCCTGCATTGTAATGTTAGTTGACATTGTATAAAGCAGTTAAGTTTGTTACCAGTGGAGTTTTATTCAGGCCGAAATCAGCAGGCTGCCAGTGAAAGAGCACATGGCCGCCAGTGAAATCTTGGAATACCACCTAACCTTACTGACAGGTAGAAGGTGCTGGTTCCAGGAGGCAGGAATTGTGCCTTTCCGAGCGAAGTGGTGGGGAACTTAGCGAAAGGAGAGTCCACGTGTGCCTGGTCGGGCCGAGGAGCAGCCAGCTGCTTTCTGGGTGCCTGGATTTGGGTTCCGGAACTTCTGACACCAAAATGATGCAGCAACGATAAACGGCACACTTACTGAAAGTAAAAATAACTATTTATTGTAGAAATTACTCACAAGAGACAAACAAGTAACCCAGATGAGCCGAGTAGTTTTCTGCCACCAAACTGGAAGCCAGAAAGCTGGAAAAAGAAAGAGAGCTAGACTTTCGTTGTTCAGTCTTTATACCTTCCTCCGTAACACCCCTAGCCATGCCCAAAAGTGGGCCTGGCTAGTGACGTAGTTCACCACCTACATCCATATACCTCTTTAGTTATGCTTAACGTGGGTGTATTTGCGGTGTGGTAAACCGCCCTTTTATTACCTCATCTGTATGCGCCTCAAATAAGCCACATGTCTAATGGCGGAGTTCTGTTTTCCTCCTACAATAAAAGTCTAAAACTCCAAAGCCTATATAGGAAAAGGAAAATTTCCAAGCCGAGCTGAATTCCCAAAAAGGCAGCCCAACAGATAAGGCTAAAGAAATAACTGGGTCCAGAGGCCTGGAACCAGATAATGCCTCCCAGTGGTGTCAACATTTCTCTGTCCTAATGAAGATCAGATAGTTGTCAATTCATAGTTTTAAAAGTCCCCGCTTAGTAGATAATTAACAAACTTTTTTCCTCTACAGCTTCCTGCTTCATTGCATCCTGCCTAAACATACAGTTATTGTTTTATCCTATGTAACCATAAAACCTCTGTAATCTCAAGACATCCAGTCTTTTGAAAAAAAAACCCTCAGCTAAAAAGCAGCACTCTGCTTGTTGCCGAATGTGCAGGGTCCGAGTTGCAACTTGTAATAAAGAATCCTTTGTTTTTGGATTCGGTGAGTCGTCTCCTGAGCAGTGGTATTTTTGGGGTTCCATGATCTGGGTGTAACACTAGGAGATCCTCGTCTCTGTGGGTTCCAGGCTAGCTTTTACAATCAGTGCTGCTGGCCAAACTCCTTTTTAACAAGCAGTAGAATGACATTAGACCCTCAGGCACACCACATGCAAAAGTCAACTCAAAACAGATTAAAATTTAAGAACCAAAACTGACACTACTAGAAAAAAATATACAGGAAAAGCCTCATGACACTGGACATTTGGGGCATTACTATAAAAACACAAGCAACAAAAGCTAAATGGACAAATGGAATTTGCACCAAACTGAAAACCTTCACACAACGGAGGAAATAATTTACAGAGTAGAGGGATAACCTAGAGAATGGGAGAGAATATTTGCAAATTACACTACTGACACCAAGGAGTTGACACCTAAACCCCTGCACTGAATGCAGACAACTCAGTGACAAGGACACATGCTAATTAAGAAACAGGCAAAGCACAGACAGACATTTCTCCACAAGAACACCAGTATGGCCGATTATAGGCACATGAAAAGCAGTGAAACCCTTCCAGAGTCCAGCTACAGCGTGGTTCAGTTCCTGAGGAGGAGGTATGGAGTTGGCCTGGGAAGAATGGAGACTCACACTCTCTGTGGCTCTCTGAGAGAGGACCTCTTTTATTTACTCTAATAATGAAACCGTTATGTGCAGCAAGACATGTAAAACATGGGTTCTTCATAACCGTCTTTGAAATACTTTCAAGAGGGGCTGGAGAGATGGCTCAGAGGTTAAGAGCACTCACTGGCTGCTCTTCCAGAGGTCCTGAGTTCAAATCCCAGCAACCAAATGGTGGCTCACAACCATCTCTAATGAGATGTGGTGCCCTCCTCTGGCCTGCACGCACACATGGAGGCAGAATGTTGTATGTTGCATGCAGAATAAGTAAATCTTTAAAAAAAAGAACTTTCAAGATTGCAGTGTTCCCCAAGCTTTCTACCCACTTGTCCCTTCCCTGTCAGGGAAAAAAAGGTTAGCCAGAGGTCAGAGGTCATCAATTCTATACTCTAAGAGCACCCCTCCCATGATGGGCAGAAAACAGCTGGCTCCTGAGATTAGCAAGTAACTAAGTATTTTTATACTAACTAAAGTATTTTTTATATTATATTTTATTTTTTAATTCATCTTATGTGTCAACCACAGTTCTCCCTCTGCCCTCCCTTACCAACCTATTCCATCCACCCCTCAGAAAGGGTGACTCCGTGGGGAGTCAACAAAGCCTGGCACGTTCATTTGAGGCAAGACCAAGCTCCCCCACCCCCTGCTGAGCAAGGCATCCCACCATAGGAAATGGGTTTCAAAAAGCCAGCTCATGCATGAGGGATAGATCCTGGTCCCACAAGCAGATCAGGCTGCAAAACTGTTACCTACGTGCTGAGGGCTTGGTTCTGTCCCATGCAGGATCCCTGGCTGTAGGTCTGACATCCATAAGCTTCCACAAGTTCGGGTCAACTGTCTCTGTGGGCTTCCCTTCATGATCTTGGCACCCTTTGTTCATGTAATCTCTCCTCCCTCTCTTGGACTGGACTCCCATAGCTCTGCCTGGTGACTGGCTGTGGGTCACTGCCTCTGCGTTCATCAGTTACTGTTTCTGTGATGACAGGGTAGTCACCAATCTGATTACAGGGGAAGGGCCAGTTCAGGCACCCTCTCCACTATTGCTAGGGGTCTAGCCTGGGGTCATCCTTGTGGGCTCCTGGGAATCTCCCTAGCATTAGATTTCTCCCTGGCTCCCTCTATCGAGATATCTCTTTCATTGCCCTGCCTCTTCATCTCTCCTCCTACGCAACCATCCCCTTCCCTCATGCTCACATCCCCTACCACCCACCCCCAGTGTACCCTGGAGATCTCATCTATTTCTCTTCCCGGGGTGACCCATGTGTCCTTCTCAGGGTCCTCCTTTTTAACTAGCTTCTTCTGAGCTGTGGATCCTTTGCTTTGCATCCAGTATTCACTTATGAGTGAGTACATACCATGTTTGTCATTCTGGGTCTGGGTTACCTCACTCAGGTGATTTTTTTTTTGTCTAGTACCAACCATTTGCCTGCCAATTTCAAGAAGTCATTATTTTTTATCGCTGAGTAATACTCCATTATGATGTAAACGTACCACATTTTCTCATCCAGTCTTCAGTTGAGGGGCATCTAGATTGTTACCAGGTTCTGGCTATTATCAATAATGCCCCTATGAACATAATTGAGTAAGTGTCCCTGTGATATGTTTGAGCATCCTTTGGGCATATGCCCAAGAGTGGCGTAACTAGGTTTTGATATAGATTGATTCCCGATTTTGTGAGAAACTGCCATACTGATTTCTAAAGTGGCTGGATAAGCTTGTAGTCCCACCAGTAGTGGAGGAGTGTTCCCATTAGTCTGCATCCTTTCCAACAGAGATGGAATGATCTTAGCCACTCTGACAGGTGTAAAATGGCAACTCAGAGTCATTTTGATTTGCATTTTCTTGATAGCTGAGGATGCTGAACAATTCTTTTTTTTTTTTTTTTGGTTTTTACGAGACAGGGTTTCTCTGTATTGTTTTGGAGGCTGTCGGTCCAGTCTGGCCTCGAACTCACAGAGATCCGCCTGCCTCTACCTCCCGAGTGCTGGGATTAAAGGCATGCACCACCACCGCCCGGCGATGCTGAACAATTCTTTAAGTGCTTCTCAGCCATTTGAGATTCTTCTGTTGAGAATTCTCTGTTTAGATCTATGCCCCATTTTAATTGGATTATTTGTTTTTTTGATGTTTAGAATCTTGAGTTATTTATATATTTTGGATATCAGTCCTCTGTCAGAAAAAAGGTTGCTGAAGATTTTTTTCCAGTTCTGGAGGCTGCAGTGTTGTCTTATTGACAATGTCCTTTGCCTTACAGAAGCTTCTTAGTGTCTGTGCTATTGGTATTATATTCTGAAGTAGTCTCCTGTGCCGATGCGTTCCATGCTATTCCCAGTTTCTTTTCTATCAGGATTAGTATAACTAGATTTATGTGGAGGATTTTGATCCACTTGGACTTGAGTTTTGTGCAGGGCAAGATATGGATTTATTTGCCATTCAGTTATGCCAGCACCATTTGTTGAAGATGCTCTTTTTTTCCTATTGTTTATTTTTTCTTTTTCATCAAAAAGCATGTTTTGGACTTATGTCAGGGTCTTCAATTCAGTTTCATTGTTCCGTGTGTCTGTTTTTATGCCAATAGCAAGCTGTTTTCATTACTGGAGCTCTGTAGTAGAGTTTGAAGTCAGGGATGGTGATGCCTCCATAAGTCCTTTATTCTACAGGAGTGTTTAAGCTGTCCTGGATTTTTTTTTCCTTATGAAACTGAGTACTTTTTTTTTTAGGTCTGTGAATTTTGATGGGGATTCCATTAAATCTGTAGATTGCTTTTGGTGAGATTGCTGTCTTTACTGTGTTAATCCTACAGATCCTTGAGCATGGGAGATTTCTATTTTCTGATTTTTCCCTCAATTTCTTTCTGCAATGATTTAAAATTCTTGTCATATAGGTCTTGTTTGTTTAGAGTTATCCCAAGATATTTTATATTATTTGTGGCTACTGTAAAGGTTGTTGTTTCTATGATTTCTTTCTCAGTCCATTTATTTGTATGAAGGAGATCTCTGATTTTTTTTATTAATCTTGTATCCTGACGCATCACTGAAGGTGTTTATTAGTTATAGGAGTTTGGGGGTCACTTATATCACCATAATATCAACTGCAAATAGCAAAAGTTAGACTTCTTCCTTTCCAATTTGTATCCCCGTCTTCCTTTTTTGCCTCATTGCTCTAACTAGAACTTCAAGTACAATATTGAAGAGATATGGAGAGAGTGGACAGCCTTGTTTTTCTTGTTCCTGATTTTAGAGGAATCACTTTGAGTTTCCCTCCATTTAATTTGATCTTGGCTTATTGTATATTGACTTATTTTAGATATGTTCTTGTATCCCTAATGTCTCTAAGACGTTTATCATGAAGGTGTTGGATTTTGTTGAAGGCTTTTTCAAGCATATAAAGAGATGGTCATGGTTTTTTTTTCTTTCTGTTTATTTGTATGGTGGACATCATTGATGGATTTTCATAAATTGGATTATCCCTGCATCTCTGGGATGAAGCCTACTTGATCATGGTGGATGAATTTTTGATGTCTTCTTGGATTCAGTTTGCCAGTATGTTATTGAGTATTTTTACATCAATGTTTATGAAGGAGATTGGGTTGTAATTCTCTTTCTCTGTTACATCTTTGTTTGCTTTGGGTATCAGGGTAATTGTAGCCTCATGAAAAAGAGTTTGGCAATGTTCCTTCTGTTTCTATTATGTAGAACAATTTGAGGAGCATTGGTGTTAGCTCTGTTTTGAAATTTTGGTATAATTCTGTCCTGGAACCATCTGGCCCTGGGCTTTTTTTTTTTTGGGTTGGAAGACTTTTAGTGACTACTTCTATTTCCATAGTGGTTATAGGTTTATTTAAATTGTTTATCTGGTCTTCATTTAATTTTGTTATGTGGTACCTATCCAGAAAACTGTCTTCTTCTTTTAGATTTTCCAATTTTGTGGAGTATAGGTTTTTGAAGTATGATCTAATAATTCTCTGGATTTCCTCAGTGTCTGTGGTTACATCCCCCTTTTCATTTCTGACTTTGTTAAGTTGGATATTCTTTCTCTACCTTTTGGTTACTTTGGGTAAGGGTTTGTCTATCTTGTTAATTTTCTTTGTTTCACTGAATCTGTATTGTTCTCTTTGGTTTACTTTTATTGGCTTCAGCCTAACCATGTCCTCCTCTTGGGTGAGTTTGCTTCTTTTTGTTCTAGAGTTTTCTTGTGTGCTGTTAAGTTGCTAGTGTGAAGTTTCTCCAAATTTTTTATGTAGGCATTTAGTGCTATGAACTTTCCTTTTAGAACTACTTTCATAGTGTCCCATTAGTTTGGATAACTTCTATATTAATTTTCATTGAATTTTAGGAAGTCTAATTTTTCCTTTCATTGTTTGTTTTCCATGAGGTTGTAGGCTTCTAGAATCTGTGCTGGTGTTGAATTCTAACTTTGAGCCATGGTGATCTGATAAGATGCAGGAGGTTATTTCTATTTTATTTATTTATTTGCAGCTGTTGAAACTGGTTTTGTGATCAAGTATGTGGTCAGTTTTAGAGAAGGTTCCATGAGGTGCTGAGAAGAAGGTATATTCTTTTGTGTTTGGGTGAAATATTTTGCAGATGCTTGTTAAGTCTATTTGTGTCATAACATGTTAGCTCCCTTCATTCTCTGTTAAGTTTCTGGCTGGCAGAACTCTCCATTGTTGGGATTGTGGTGTTGAAGTCTCTCACTATTAATATGTGGGGTTTGATATGTGATTTAAGCTTTAGCAACATTGATTTTACAAAGGTGGGTGCCTTTGTATTTGGGGAATAAATGGCCAGAATTGATAATTCATTTTCATTGATTTTCCTGTGATGAATATGAAATACCCTCCGTCTCTTTTAATTTTTTATTAATTTTAGATTGATGTCTATTTTGTTAGATACTAAGATAGCTACACCAGCTTGTTTCTTAGGTCCATTTGATTCGAAAATCTTTTCCCCACCCTCTACTCTGAGGTAATGTCTGTCTTTGAAGTTGAGGTGTGTTTTCTTTTTTCTTTCTTTCTTTTTTTTTTTGAGACAGGGTTTCTCTGCGGCTTTGAAGACTGTCCTAGATCTCGCTCTGTAGACCAGGCTGGTCTTGACCTCACAGAGATCCGCCTGCCTCTGCCTCCTGATTGCTGGGATTAAAGGCGTGTGCCACCATCGCCCTTTGATCCTGTTTTTTTTAACCATTCTGTTAGCTTGTGTCTTTTTATAGGTGAATTGAGTTCATTTGATATTAATTCCGATAAATTGTTAATTTCTCTTAATTTTTGGTTTTGTTGGTGGTGGTGGTAGAGTGTGTGTGTGTGTGTGTGTGTGTGTGTGTGTGTGTGTGTGTGTGTTTCCCCTCTTTGGGATGTGCTGGTGTGAGATTTTATCTCTTTCCTGTGTTTTCATGGATGCAGCTAACTTTTTTGGGTGGGAATTTTCCTTTTAGTATTTCCTGTAGGGTGGTTGGATTTGTAGATAGTTATTATTTAAATCTGGGTTTGTCATGGAATATCTTGTTTTCTTCGTCTATGGTGATTGAAAGTTTACTGGGTATAATAGTCTGGGCTGGTATCCATGGTCTCTTAGCGTCTACAGAATGCCTCTCCTGATCCTTCTGGTTTCAGAGCTTCCATTGAGAAGTTAGGTGTAATTCTGATTAGCTCTGTCTTTATATGTTATTCAGTCCTTTTCCTTTGCAGCTCTTAATATTCTTTTTTTATTCTGTGTGTTTATTGTTTTGATTATGTGGTGAGGAGACTTTTTGGGGGGTTCAGTTTATTTTGTGTTGTGTAAGCTTCTTGGATCTTCATAGGCATGTTCTTCTTTAGGTTGGATAAGTTTTCTTATGTGATTTTGGTGAATATAGTTTCTGTACTTTTAATCTGGATTTCCTTTCCTTCTTGTATCCCTATTATTATTATTATTATTTTGGTTTTTTGAGACAGGGTTTCTCTGTATCGTTTTGGAAGCTGTCCTGAAACTCACTTGGTAGACCAGGCTGGCCTCAAACTCACAGAGATCTGCCTGCCTCTGCCTCCCGAGTGCTGGGATTAAAGGAGTGCGCCACCAACGCCCAATGTTGAATGTATTCTTTTTTTTTTTTTTTTTTTTTGGTTTTACGAGACAGGGTTTCTCTGTTTTGGAGGCTGTCGGTCCAGCCTGGCCTCGAACTCACAGAGATCCGCCTGCCTCTGTCTCCCGAGTGCTGGGATTAAAGGCGTGTGCCACCAACGCCCGGCTTGAATGTATTCTTACACTGCCATTTACCCATCTGGGTCTGGGATAGTTACAGGTACAGGTTTTACTTCTTGTGATGTTTATTGGCTGGGTCTTTTGTTCCTTTATTGTCTTTTTCCTTTTATTGCCTTTTGGCTGGAGTGGCCAGGGGTGCTGGTGATCGGCTGGTTGTAAGTCAAGTGGGGTGGTCTCAGCTGAGGTTTGGTGGGGTTGGATGCCTAGATTCAGTATATTGTTTAGTTCTTCTGGCTGGTGTAGCCTTTGCTTGTGCCTATGGGGTTTCCTCTTCCATCTGGTGGGGGTTGTGCCTGCACCTATGGAGTCTGCTCTTCCAGCCTGTATAGTTTTTCAACTGGTGCAGGTGGTGCTTCTGCCTCTAGGGGCTGCTGATGTTTTGGGGGAGGATTATAGGTTAAGTGGGTGAATTGGCCTGCCTACAGGATTCTCACCTGCTCACAGGATACTGGAACTGAGCTTCCTTTTTTAAAAAGCTGACTGTATAGCTTTATGGACACATTCTTATTAATATATAGTAAGTACACATAATAACAGATATCATTATGGCACTTTTTTTCTGCAAACATTTTATCTAAGACTTTATTCACATGAAAATCTCTCTGGAAGAAGAAATACTTTCAGCCGCCATCAGTTGTTTTTACACAGAGCAAGTCAATTTTTCTTTTTTTAACTTTTCTCATCGAGGCTGCAGTTTTCCCTCCCTCTCCTCCTGCCAGTCTCTCCCCCACTTCCCCTGGATCCAACCCCTTTGTCTCCTGAGAGTAGAGCAAGACTCCGAGGGACATCCATCAAACACAGCATAAGAAGCTACAATAAGGCCAGGCGTATACCATCACATCAAGGCTGGATGAGGCAACCTAGTAGGAGAAGGGTCACACGAGTGGACAAGAGTCAGCGATTGCCCTCACTCCTGCTGTTAGGAATCCCACAAGAACACCAAGCTATTAGCCATAACATATGCAGAGGACCTAAGTCAGACCCCTACAGACTCCTTGATTTCTGTGAGTCCTCATGACAGTTTATTCTGTGGGCCACATTCTCGTGGTTTTCCTGACCCTTCTGGTTGCCCCAATCCTGCCTCTCCCTCCTCTGCAGGACTCCCTGAGCTCTGCCAATGCTTGGCTCTGGGACTCTGCATCTGCTCCCATCAGTAGCTGGATGAAGCCTTTCTGGTCTCTTTGATGAGGATTCCACAGGGCTTGGTCCCAGAACACTCTGCAGGCAGGACAAACTGTAGGCTGAAGCCTTTGTGGCTGGGTTGGTGTTCCAATTACTCTACTTGAGGCCTTGCCTGGTCACCAAAGATGGCTGGTTCAGGCTCTGTGTCCCCCATTACTAGGAGACTTTGCTGGGATTGGTCTCATGTTTCCATGGAATTTCCACTGCACTAGGTATCCAACCTGACCCTGAAATGACCCTCCCTTCACCTGCTCACCCCTGTCCCCGTCCCCTGCCACTTAATCTATTCTGTTTCTCCCTCCCAGGGAAATTCTCGTTTCCCCCCAAGCTCTTCTTGTTTCTTATCTTTTACTTTATACCTAATATCCACTCATAAGTGAGTAATACCATGTTTGTCTTTCTGGGTCTGAGTTACCTCACTCAGGATGATTTTTTTTCTCTAGTTCCAATCATCTGTCTTCAGATTTCCTGGTGTCATTGTTTTTAACAGCTGAGTAATACTCTATTGTGTTAATGTACCACAAACCACCAAGTATGTGATCAGTTTTGGAGAATGTTCTATGAAGTTCTGAGAAAAAAAGTATATTCTTTTAAATGGTCTGTAGATATATGTTGGGTCCATTCGATCCGTAAAGTCTGTTAGCTCTATTATTTGTTTAATTTTTGTTTGGATTATCTGCCCATTATTTTGTTTGGTTTCTGTCTGGATTCTCTGTCCATTGATGAGTGTGGAGTATTGTCTCCCACTCTTTGAAATCTCTAAGGTAACCTGCCTCTCTTCGCAACGATTAAAATCAACAAATTCTGTATTTCAGTCTTTTCAAATTTATCACAGTCCCTACCATCGCACAGCAAGGAGGAATCCTTCTGCAGGGAGTCTCAGGCAAAGCGTAATCAAATCAGTTATGTCCCGATCTGATTTTACTCCAATTCTTCACTTTAAGATTTAGGCTCAGCCAGGCAGTGGCGACTCACATCTTTAATCCCAACACTCGGGAGGCAGAGAAAGAAAAATCTATGTGAGTTCAGGGCCAGTCTGGTCTACAAGAGAGTTTGGACAACCAGGGCTACACAGAGAAACTCTGTCTCGAAAAAACCAAACCAAACAAACACAACAAAAAAAAAACACCAAACCCTTAGGCTCGTCTATATATTCTATAGGAGAGAAAATACAGTACGAAGAGCCCGGAAGTCCGTTTGTAGTACACCTGGGAGCCTCCCCTTTGAGCGCACAACCCTTTGGGAACTTCAATCTACTGGGCACAGCTCCCAGACAGGCTTCACAGGTCGTTTGCTGGAATTTCTCTGAAACGCTTGGCTTGCCCCTGCACGCGACGACTACATTTCCCAGATGTCACCGCGCCGGAAGTAGCCTATCACTTCCGGTATCCGCGCTGCTATTGCGGGAGGTCTGAGCTTTCTAGTTGGAGGAAGAAGTAGGCGTTAAGTCTCCATTGAGCAAGGAGGGAGCCAGCGGGCTGCTGTGGTGTGGACGGTGGTCAGGGTGAGTGTGTGGGGACCGTGGTGTGCGCGTGTGTGTGACTGTGCGCGCGTGTGCGCGTCTCGAGCTCTCCGGTGCCGGTGTCCCCGCGCTCGTCGCTCTCCGCTCCCGCTTCCTCGCCGTCACGGGGCTGAAGCAGGGGACCAGGCTTCAGGAGCGAGAGCTCAGGGACGGAGTCTGGGGGAAGCTTTCCCTGAGCTCCACACTTGAGCTCGGGCCGAGCACTGGAGGCCGCCAGCGCCCCCAGGGTCGCCCAGGAGGGCGGCTACTTGTTGCGTCCGTAACTTTCTCAGAGCTGTGGGCACCGTGAGTGTCGCGGGAAGGGAAGGGAGTGCGCTGGGGTGTGTGGTCTGGGGTCTCACGAGAGCTCGCTCAGGCTCCCCGAGTCCGCCATTGTTCAAAAGGAGGGAGGGCCTGGAGCGGAGTGCGAGCATCATTGCTGTACACCCAAGATTCAAGAGTGAGTGGCTCCTTCTTTGTGTTTGAGAAACGAGGTTGTAGTGTTAGAATAGAGTTATCAGTATGTGAAGATAGTTGTAAGTTGATATCTCCAGTAATGTACTTTTTCCACGTTATTTTTCCTTTCTGGAAACGGACACCTATTGAATATTTATTATTTACATATATAACGTAATATATAATGGAATATACATGTACATATATAGTACACTTACAATTGTTTGGGCTGCATGGCTGTGTGTTGGGAAATCAAAGCCCATCCTCTCCAAGAGTAACACGTACTCTAGCCCCTGGGCTATCTCTCCAGCCATCTGATAATAGGCACTGTCAACAGGCTTGGGGACATCCGTCTTTGTGACTTTAACCTGACTCACCGTACTTACTTTTCATGTGCCTATAATCGGCCATACTGGTGTTCTTGTGGAGAAATGTCTGTCTGTGCTTTGCCTGTTTCTTAATTAGCATGTGTCCTTGTCACTGAGTTGTCTGCATTCAGTGCAGGGGTTTAGGTGTCAACTCCTTGTCACTAGTGTAATTTGCAAATATTCTCTCCCATTCTCTAGGTTATCCCTCTACTCTGTAAATTATCTCCTCCGTTGTGTGAAGGTTTTCAGTTTGGTGCAAATTCCATTTGTCCATTTAGCTTTTGTTGCTTGTGTTTTTATAGTAATGCCCCAAATGTCCAGTGTCATGAGGCTTTTCCTGTATATTTTTTTCTAGTAGTGTCAGTTTTGGTTCTTAAATTTTAATCTGTTTTGAGTTGACTTTTGCATGTGGTGTGCCTGAGGGTCTAATGTCATTCTACTGCTTGTTAAAAAGGAGTTTGGCCAGCAGCACTGATTGTAAAAGCTAGCCTGGAACCCACATAGACCAGGATCTCCTAGGTTTTGAGCAATCCTCTTCCCGCTGCCTCCCATTGTTACAAATGTAGACCTGTGCTACCACAACCAGCAGGACATCCTGTACTTTTTTACATGGTGTTGTGACCACAAACTTCATGAAACATAGTCATAAACGTCATGAGGTCACACATTATACTATCACAGAAATGTATAAATGTTGCCTGGGTGACGGTTTAGTCGGTACAGGTGTTTGCCACATGAAACTGTGCAGTGTCAGATGCAGTTGTACATGTCCAATCCCAGCCCTCATATTGCAGGATCGGAGGTGGAGATGAGAATTTCTGGAAGACTAGCCAGCCTGGTGTATGCAGAGGCCAGGAGGGGAAGGAAGGATAAAGAAACAAAGAAATTTTGTATCTGAGTTTTGTAGGAAGACAAAAATGTATAATTTTATAAGACTTTCAGATGTGCACTTGAGAGTTAGGCATGGCTGTAATCAGCCTGGGAAATGGAAGAGGCAGCTTGAGGAGTTCAGGGACATCCTGGTATACACTAGACTCTGTCTCAAAGCAAACAACTCAGAGTGTATAGAAACCAAGGCTTAGCTTGGACCTGCTGGGTTAGAGCATTGGTTTCTCATTTGGTGATGGCTGCTCCCCAGGAAAATGTAAGGGATCTGAGGGTGTGTTTGCTACTATAGTGTAACATGTAGTCTTCCTGCCAGCCACCTGGGTCCCGCAGCTGTCTCAGCCCCCAAATAACACACAAAACACTATATTAATTATGAAGCTGTTGGCCATTTGCTTGGATTCTTACGGCTAGCTCTGACTTAATTATTAACCCATAACTGCTAATCTGAGTATTTCCATGTGATATCTTACCAGAGAAAAGGGTCCGGACCTCTTCTCCGGCGTCCGGCATTGTGACTGACTGTGCCTCTATTTCCCACAATCCTCCTTGACTCCTAGTCTCACCTATCTTGCTTCCCTGTTGGCCAGCAGTGATTTATTAATCAACCAGCAGGACAACATATACACAGAAGGCTGTCTCCCATCACTAGAGCTAGAATGCAGGCGGGATGCTGCTGGATGTGTAGACAGTCTTCCCACAGGATAATTACGACAGCATACTGAGGTTGAGAAAGCCAGTTCTAGAAACAAAGTCTTAGGGCACCTGATATAAGTTTAAAATTGTTTTGTGAAAAATAGTCCATAAAATGGAAAGAGTGAATCAAATCATACTCACCTATGGTGACACCGTGGCTTGCAGCTAATTATCTTCATCAAGATTCATGATTAGTTGATGCAACCTGAGCCGTAATCATAGATGAGCGAAGGCAGTCAGAGGGTGTTCCATGGTGTACGACTCCATTTACTAAAAGTGGGTACAGAATGCTGAACACTGCCTGAGGATTGCAGCTGCAGACCCCCAGCCTCGCTGTGCCTCACTCAGCCCTGAGTGTTCAGAGGAGTTACCGTTCTGTTGCCATCTCCCTGTCAGCCCTGAGGGTGGGATTCCGGTGGGAAGATCTGCTTATGGTTGGGGCTAGCTGCCTGTCAGAAGGAATGTGGGGTCCCCTCTGCTGGCATCTTCTGGGGACTTCTAGGCAGGCGTGCCTGTGCTCTGCATGTCCGCACTGAGTCCTTGTCAGTGGCTTGTCTGGGTTGGGACAGAGTCGCTTGTGTGGACTCCTGTCTGCTTCTGTTTGTGAGTGGGTGGCTATGAGCAGTGGACAGGAGTGTGTGAGTGCGGATGCCTGGAAATAAACGTGGTCAGTGAAGCCATGCTGGCCCGAGTCAGTCTGGGAACATCAAGTGACAACCCAATGAAGACTGTCTTTTTGTCCCCCAGGGGAGGACCCTGAAGAAGAATGGCCAGCTCTGGTTCTCAAGACATGGTCTGTGTAAGTTACGTTCTCTCTTTACATAGGGTGACTTTGAGGTTAGGTGACTCTGCTGTCTTTCTCTCGTGAAGCTTCCCCAGGACCCACAATCCTCCAGCCCAAGCTGCCCCATCATCCCTCTCAGTGAGGGTTGGAAGGTCAGAGCACTTCCTGTCTGCCTCTCTCCTGCTGCTTCTGGAGTTTTCTGAGTGTGTCCCTGACCACCTGCTGTCTGCTTGGTCTGTGGTCAGGGAGCAGTGTACTTGCAGTGGGGGGCCAGAGTCCCACAGGGAAGCAGGGTCTTTGGGGTTCAGAATATTGAGGTGATGGTGTCTTTGACTGCACTGGGAATCCTGATTGACATCTTTGGTGTTTTCAGGCTGGTGATATGGGTTTGAGAGTGAATGTCCTGGGTGCATGTGTGTGAGGAGATGACCTGCTTGAGGGTCTTTAAGAGAGAGTTCAGTGGTGAGAGGGACAGGTCATCCAGGCTGCGATTGGAGGGGACGGCAGACTCCAGAGTTCAGGAAGACCTGAGACACATCATCATCTTGAACGCAGTCAGGGGCCTTGAGCGTTTCCATGGCTCCTTTCCCACTCTGGAGTCCTTTACCTTCTGTTTCTCCATCTTGAAAAAGGCTTCCGCAATTTCACTCTGCTGTGTTTGTGGTTTCAGGGCTCAGTGACATTTGGGGATGTGGCTGTTGACTTCTCTCAGGAGGAGTGGGCCTACCTGGATGCTACTCAGAGGGTCTTCTACAGGGACATGATGTTGGAGACCTACAGCAACCTGGTCACAGTGGGTAAGGCCATCTGTCCCCATGAGTGGGGGATGTGTCCTCTACACTGTTGGTTCTCTCACTCTGAACATAAAGACAGGGCCGTCTTTCCTGTGGTAGCTCAAGCTGGGCTTGGTGGCCCATTCCTGTCATTACTTCAGTCAAAAGACTGAGTCAGGATGACTGCTGTGAGTTCAAGGTCACCCTCAGGTACATTGTGAGTTCCAGAAGTCTACTCTACAGGGTGAGGCCCTGCTTAAAACAAAACAAACAAACTGAATGAAATAAATAAGGAAACAAATCAATGAATAGAATTAAGGTCTACAGAGATGATTGCTGTTTGAGAGAATTGGCTGCTCTTGCAATGCAACCTGACTAGCAAGTTAGCTCACAGCATTTGCAACTCCAGTTGAGGGATCTGCGGCGCTCTTCTGGCCTCTGTGGGAATCAAGCGTGCATGTGATATTCAGATGTACATGTAGCTTAAGATAAAATGAATTAAAATCCATATAATGTATAAGACGTAGCTGAGTTCCTCCTTCTTCCCAAAGGAGTAATGTGGGAATTCTTGGTTGAAAACTGGAACTTAATGAAGCACCTGTCCACACCTTGGAGATTCTCTCAGTGAGCTCTGGATTCAGAGTGAGACCCTGTCTCAAAAGCCAGAGTGGGAAGTATTCACATTGCTCCCTGACCTATACATACACATGCATGCATGCCTACTCACGCTTGTGCATACACACACTCATGGAAGCATGCATTCACTGTGCATGCATGCCTACACACGCTTGTGCATACACCCTCATGGAAACATGCATCTATTCTACATACATGCATACATACGCTTGTGCATACACCCTCATGGAAACACGCATCCATTCTACATGCATGCCTACACACGCTTGTGCATACACCCTCATGGAAACACGCATCCATTCTACATGCATGCCTACACACGCTTGTGCATACACCCTGATGGAAGCATGCATCTATTCTACATGCATACACACGCTTGTGCATACACTCTCATGGAAACACGCATGCTTACTCAACTAAATAAAAGAGCCTTTGTTTTTTTACTTCATAACGAATCAATAGAATCAACTCAAAAGAGAAATGGACACGTTCTATTTTCCTCAATGAACACTCCCTTTACATGCTTTGCAGGGAGGTTTTAAGCTGTGAATTTGTCCTTTTATTGAGCAAGTCTGTAAGAATGAGGTGTAAATGTGAACAAAGCCAAGGGAACTAACTCAACAGTAGATCACTACGCAGCATACTCAGACCCTAGTCCCATCCCCAGCATTACAACATAGAAAAATAGAAATTAAAAAAAAATTTGTGTCAGTATAGTTCACACAGTATTCAAAGTATTTGAATATACTATTTGATCTTAGTATCAATCCTAGCTAATAGATAACATCAACTCAGTCTAAATTATTGTTATTACTATTATTATCATTTGATATTTTTTGTTTGTTGTTTGTTTGTTTGTTTTGAGGCCAGGTGTCATGTAGCTCAGTCTGGCTGTGAACTTGCCATGAAGCCAGTGCCAGCCTTGAACTTCTCAACTGCCTGTTTTCACTCCTCAGGTGTTGTGGTTACTTGTGTGTGCCACCATTTCCATTTTTAGATGAAAAAAATGAACACAGACTCTTACATAAATGATTTATTATCGAGCTACAGAGATGGGGTTCCACTAGGTAGTGTAGCCTAAGGGTGTCCTTTTTTCCTTCTTTTAAGTGGGAAGTTCCATCTCCAAACCCCACCTGATCACCTTATTAGAGGAGGAGAGAGAGCCCTGGATGGTGGTGAAGGAAGAAACAGACAGCCCCAGCCCAGGTGAGTGACAAGTCAGGGCTCCAGCACTGCCAGACACAGCGTGGTCGGAGAGTCACCTCATGCCTGACACTGGGTTGACACACTTCCTTCAGAGCGCCAAGACCACAGCCAAGACCTGGGAACGAAGTCACGGTCATAGCAAAAGCTGTCACAGGGGCTTCTAGTTCATGAGTCACTAAGTCGTTCTCATCTCCTCCCTCTTACTGGGGCAGTTACCCTCTTTCTCATTTTAAATGTATTTTATTGTTGATTGTGTGTGTGTGTGTGCACATGTGTGCAGGTACCCACAGAGACCACAAGAGAGTGTCAGATACTCTGGGGCTGGAGCTACAGGGGGCTGCTGGCACTTGAACCCAGTTTCCTCTGGAAGAGCAGTCAGTGCTCTTAACTGCTGATGCAGTGATGAGATACTTTGACACCAGTGAAGGCAGTACTCCAGTGAGGCCCAGCAAGCATTTACTTCTGTGTCTTCATAGTCACTCTCATCAAAGTGTGATGGAGGAGCCGGTGCCTCTCACTGCAGCACTGGGGAGGAGGGAGACGCAGATCACTCGGCCTGGTTTCCTTGTCTAGCTCCAGGCACATGAGAGGCCCTGACTCAATAGGAGGATGGAGAAGCGGCTGGGACACCATGTGAGCACTCACCCCAGCCTCCACCCAGCTTCCCATGGGCGTGATGACTCCTCTTGGTTGCCAGTGAGACTTCATCTGGGACTAAACCCAAGCAGCTGGCTATACCCGTGAGAGAGTTTTCTTAAGCCACTCTAAGTGGGAAGATCACCTTAAATCCTTGTCTTTTGAGTGGTAAGGTCCCCCTTAAATCTGGGCCATCCCTTCTGTGGCAGCCTGTACAGAGGACGGGCAAGAAGGCAGCTCTTGCCTTCTGTCTGCTTCCCTCTCTCTGCTGGCAGGCCGTTCCTTCACTGACATGACAGCCTGCTTCTTTAGATTCCGGCGTGTTCCTAAGACCAGCCGAGACGTCCAGCCTCGTGGGGGAAGAGTGAACAACCCCTGCATTCCTGGACTTTGTGTTGGGGACAGGCAGTGTTGCCCTCGCGGGACCACAGCCTGTAAACCACTCTCACAAATCCCACACATACAGAATGAACGCTGCTGTTTCTCTAGGGAACCCTGACTGTCACAGGGCACATATCTATAATGCCAGGGCTTGGGAGGTGACAGCAGGAAGATCAGAAGTTCAAAGCTATCTTCAGCTACATACTGAGTTTGAGGCCAGCCTAGGCTACACGAGAGCATCTCAAAACATAGAGGGGTGGAGAGAGGGTGCAGTGGTTAAGAGCACTTGCTGCTCCCACAGAGGACCCAGGTTTCACTCCCAATGGTGCAGTGGTTTCCATCACACACAGAGGCTTGCAACTGCCTACAACTCCCAGTCCAAAGGATCTGATGTTCTCTTTTGTCTTCCTTCGGCACCAGGCATGCAGATGGTGTACATGTGCACTCACATACATATATCCAGGCACTCATAGAAACACAGAAAGTGAAAATAAAAGAATCATTAAAAATAAACAAGGAAATGCAGACAAATAACAACAGCTACAACAAAACCTTCCCAAACGAATCATCAGAACTATTGACATGTAACATACTAATTGGAAACTTGTGGCCCCATGAGCTGTGTTTATATCTATAACTACATTTTAAACAAGTTCTGTTGAACTGTTTGATCATATGCCACTAATATGACTCTTGATTCTAAACATTTCATGCATCTGCTGGTAGGATATTATCCACAACAACCTTCCATCAATCCTACTTAATGTAAACAACCTGTTACTATCATACTTAGATAATTATCTCAGAAGGATCCACAGAAGTATAGTTTTCTTTATGGGTTTTTCCCATTTTGATGGACTTTTTAAATTTTAGTTTTGTTTACATTTCAGCGCCATACTCTTTGAATGTATATATTATTAGGTTTCCTTAATCTTCTTCTCCTTTTGATGAGAATGGATTTTTTTTCATCCAATAATGTATCCTGACTGTGTCCTTCCCTCCTATACCTTCCCGATTTTCTCCAAGTCCTCTCTTGTCTAGATCTATTTTCCTTCTTTCTCTTTTAGAAAACAAACAGGCTTCTAAGGGATGATAAAGGAAAATATACTACAATAAAATAGGTTGAAACAAAATTCCCACATTGGAACTGGACAAAACAAGTGAAATTGCCCAAGAAACCACAAGAAATAGAAACCCACTTGCTTAAGGTCATGAATCCCATACAAACGCTAAACTGGAAGCCATAATTAGTAAATGCAGAAAGGATTAGATGCAGGCCCTGGGCATGCTGGCTCAGTGTCTGTGGGATCATATGATCTTTGATCATGTTGATTTAGAGGCCTTGTTTTCTTGGTGTCTTCCATCTCTCTGGCTTCTATACTGTCTCTTCCCGCCTCCTCTTCCACGAGCTTCCCTGAGCTGTGATGGGAGGGATTTGATGGAAGCATCCCATTTAGGGCTGAGTATTCCAAGGCCTTTTGACTTTCTGCATAGTTTCTGGCTGTGGGTCTCTGTATTTGTTCCCAGCTGCTGCAGAAGGAAGCTGTTCTGATGATGGCTGAGCAAGGCACTGGTCTATTACTAAGCAGAGTGTCATTAGGACCCATTGTGTTGCTTAATTTTTCCTTTTGATTTTTAGAACAATATTTTTGGTTTTGATCTAGATCCCTCAGGTTTTTGGCCACTCATTCATGGTAAGTGATGGGTTTTATCTCATGGAATGACCCTCAAGTCAAAGCTTGTAGTTATTGTCACAGCCTTTGGGCCCTAGTGTATCCTACTGGGAGGACAAGCAAAGGTTTTTGCTGCCTTATTCCAAGCGTTTGTGGGTGGTTTGGTGTTTATTTCTCTTTTGGTAGTGTGTAGAGTACCTTCCTGTCCCAAAGACATTGGTACATAGGGGTGAAGGCTCAGTGAATACTAAAATCTCTGCTTCTGCCTCTGCCACTGCCTCCTGAGTGCTGGGCTTAAAGGTGTGCCCATCACCCTGGCCAGGCCAGATTTTTTAAAAGGATGACAGATAAATTATGTATTTGTGTGGTTAGATTTTTTTTCTCACAAGTTGGTTAAAAAACTTCCACCATAGGGTGTGCATTTCAAGTCATACATAAAGAAGCACATAAGATTCTTTTCAGTATAGTTTGTGTCAATCTCTTTAAGCAGACATGCCGTCCCATTTCCACCCTGTTCTACTGTAAAGAGTAGTGTCTTCCATACACTTTCATTATTACTGCTCTCCTTCCTCCTGTTCAGCTTCTCAGAAAATACTTTAGAATCTAATGGAGTGTGTGTGTGTGTGTGTGTGTGTGTGTGTGTGTAAAATAAAATAGTCTTGCTTTCTGATTTTCTTTCAGATTTGGAGTCAGATTATGAAGCTCAAAAAATGTCTCCAGACAATCATATTTATAATGTAAATTTACCCAAACAGAGCATAAAGCATGTAAGTAAAGCTTGTGACTTCCAGGGCTCCAGTTTTAGTAATGGTCCCAACTTTAGTACATTCAAGAGACTACGGGGCTATCAAGATGGAGATGCTGATCAAAAGATTACTAACAAGAAAAAAATGCCTACTTACACCTGCCGAAGTCTGAATCACAATATAGAAAAAGCATATGAATGTAAAGAGTGTGGGAAGCATTTTGATTGTAGTTCAACTCTTATTCAGCATCAGAGTATTCATACTGGAGAGAAACCCCATGAATGTAAGGAATGTGGGAAAACCTTTAGACTCCACCAACATCTTATAAGACATCAGAAATCTCACAGTGGTGAGAGACCTTTTGAATGCAAGGAATGTGGGAAAGCCTTCAGACTTCCCCAACACCTTACAAAACATCAGAAATCTCACAGCGATGAGAGACCTTTTGAATGTGACGAGTGTGGAAAGGCCTTTCATCGTCCCAGCCTCCTTAAGTACCATAAAGCCATTCATTCAGGTACAAAACCATTTGAATGTGAGGACTGTGGCAAGTCCTTCAGGCGTGTCTCCCAGCTTGTTCAACACAGGAGTGTTCATACTGGAGAGAAACCCTATGAATGTAAGGAATGTGGGAAAGCCTTCAGACTCCACCAACAACTTACAAGACATCAGAAGTCTCACAGTGGTGAGAGACCTTTTGAATGTGACGAGTGTGGAAAGGCCTTTCATCATCCCAACGTGCTCAAGTACCATAAAACCATCCATTCGGGTGTAAAACCATTTGAATGTGAGGAATGTGGGAAGTCCTTCAAGCGTGCCTACTATCTTGTTTTACACAAGAGTATTCATACTGGTGTGAAACCATATGAATGTAATGAATGTGGGAAAGCCTTTAAGCGTCGCTCATATTTTAGGCAGCATCAGAAAATTCATTCTGGCCAGAGACCCTTTGGGTGTAAGGAATGTGGAAAGGCCTTCACTCTTCTGTTTCAGCTGACTCAGCATCAGAACATTCATAGTGGAGAGAAGTCACTTGAATGTAAGGCGTGTGGGAAGATGTTCAGTCATGGTTCTCTCCTTTTGCGGCACCAGAGTATTCATACTGGGGAGAAACCCTTTGAGTGTAATGTTTGTGGGAAGGCTTTTAGGCTTCAGTCATACCTTTCTCTGCATAAGAAAACTCACACTGATGAGAAACCTTTCAAGTGCAAGCTGTGTGGGTCAGCCTTCAGACATTTGTACCTACTCAGTCAGCATCAGAGAGTCCATACCGATGGGAAACCCTATCAGTGCAATGTATGTGGAAAGGGCTTTCTTCGTAGTACATTCCTCAAGATTCACCAGCGAATCCACACTGGTGAGAAGCCCTTTCAATGTAAGGAATGTGGGGAAGCCTTTCAATATCGTTACCAATTTCTTCGACATTTTAGCATTCATAGTGGCAAGAATCCTTATGAATGTGAAGAATGTGGGAAGTGCTTTACTTGTGATAGAGACCTTACAGTACATCAAAGAATTCACACTGGCGAGAAACGTTACCAACGCTAAGAATGTGGGAAGGCCTTTAGTCAAAAGCAAACTTGATCTGACACACTGAAATTCATATTGGAAAGAAACCTTACATAGGTAAGGGATGTGCAAAGTTCTTTGTCAATACTGCTAAGCTGGCTATATATCAGAGAGTTTTTACTGGTGAGAAGAAACCATACTGAATGTAAGAAATGTGGGAAATGTCTACATTTAGTTCAACCTTCACTGAATAACAGAATTCATACTGCTATGACACTATCAATGCAAAGAATGAGAAAATAACCTTCAATTTGAGCTCAGGCCTTGTTTATCCTAAAAGAATCCACGCTTGGGTGAAACTCTATGAATACAAGGAATGTGGTGACACTTTGAGCTCTTAAAGCTCTCCAGAGTCCTTATAAGTCTGAAACACTATGAAAGTAAAGAATGCGTGGAAGCCTTATTGTAAATGGTGAGCTTGCATAACAGCAGAAAATCCATCATCATCAGGAGTCCTGTGCATGTAAGGAAAATGGATAAGCTTTTGTATGATAATTTTAAAAATATATTTATTTATTTTTAAGATTTATTTATTTATTTATTACATATACACTGTTCTGCCTACATGCCAGAAGAGGTCACCAAACTGAATTGCAGATGGCTGTGAGCCACCATGTGATTGATGGGAATCAAACTCGGGACCCCTGGAAGAGCAGTCAGTGCTCTTAACCTCTGAGCCATCTCTCCAGCCCTTGTATGATAATTTTAGTGAACATCAAGGAACTCATTTTGAGAAGGGTGTGGCTGAGAATTATGGAAATTTTTAATCTGCTCTGTGTTTGGTCATCATCAGAGTGTTTGTATCCTCCTCATGCCAAGAAACCCTGTATTTTAGTTTGGGTTTCTGTTCCTGTAGTGAGATATCAAGACCAAAAACCAAGTTGAGAAAGAAAGGGTTTATTTGGTTCACACTTCCACATCGATGTGCGTGTCTCCATGAAGTCATGATGGGAACGGGTCATGATCCTAAATCTAGGAGCTGATGACGAGGCCGTGGAGGGGTGCTGCTTACTGGTTTGCTTCCCATGGCTTGCTCAGCTGCTTTCTTTCTATCTCTTGTATCTTAGCCCATTTCTCTTCAACTGTGTTCTACTTTGGAGTTCTTTACCTTTTTAACTTTCTTTATATCTTCCTTTCCTGCTGTCTGTGTTTCTGGCTGTCTGGGGGCCATCTGACAACATGTAAATGGCGTGTACTATCAGCTGTCGGCAACAGTGAGCACATCCCCAAGCCGCACAGCATGCTGCATGGCAGATACAGACAAAAAAAAGTTTTAAAAATCAAGGCAGTGAGCACAGCTCCCACTTTTGGTGGTAAATGTACCCCTGCCGTGTTGGAAAGCCAGCAGCTAAAATGTCCTCTTTAATCCTAGCAATGTTTAGCAGCTAAAAAAACTGGTGGCCAGAAAAAGAGATATACAGTAAAGACGGTTCAGGTGAAAAAAGTCTCTAAAGGGTTTACAGTGTGTTTAAAAATTGTACATAGGCTTGGGAGAGAAAAGAAAAAGGATAATGTGGTTAAAAAAGAAATAGAGTAGCTGGGTGTGGCACATGCCTTTAGTCTCAGCACTTGGGAGGCAGAGGTATGCAAATCTCTGTGATTTCAAAGCCAGCTATGTCTACAGAGTGAATTCCAGGACAGGCAGAAGTACAGAGAAACATGGACACCCTCCATCTCAGGGCCCTTCCCATTGATCACTAATGGAGAGAATGCCTTCCAGCCGGATCTCATGAAGACATTTCCTCAACTGAAGCTACTTTTTCTGTGATGACACACAAAAGCAGCCATTAATATCCTTTGAGTATGAGGATGTGAGAAGTTTTGTTCACAGGTGAAACTCTGGTGAGAATGTATAAATCATGTTCTTGATTTTCCTTGTTGGTTCTATAAACCTAACTCCAACGTTGCTCACTCAGGACAGCCTTATGGAGAGCAGTTATTGGGACAAAAAAACCTTCCTTTTCACCATTTTCATTTCACAGATCCCGTGACAGTATACTGTTTACTTGTTAGATAATTTGTTAATCACCAGCACAATACAAGCCAGGGTTGTGGGAAGGGTGTTATAATAGGTAATAAAATCCTTGAGAGCATTTGGTTCATGACTGTGTTCTTTAAAATATCTTTGACATTGTTTTCTCTTATTAACATCACTGTAACATATATAAATAGCAAATTGTATTGCACATAGTTTGGGGATGTCTCATGCATCCATCCACTATTAAATTTTAAACAACTTCATTCTGGATACAATCAGATGAAAAGTACTTGAAAGGATTGTCATTGAAAATCCATTCCTTAAGTTTTTGTGTGGAGATGTTAAAAACTCAGACATTAATGAATAAGTACTTTTTAAAAAATGTTAAACTGATAAAAATCAAAAGATAAACCCTGTAGTTTGTGCTCTCTGCCCAAATATTAAGATAAACTAAGCATTTATGACAAGGCAAGATAGTACAAACTCTCCTCCATCGTCTATTCTTTTGACTAGAATTTGACTTCTGATACAGAATCTTGTGGAAAATTACCCAGCTCTATTCTTGGAACCTGAGGTCAAGATGTCCTTGTTAATTTAATTTGGCTCCAGTTAAACTGCCTTTGTACAAACATCTGCCTCTACCTAACTGCTTATCTTGGCTTCTGTTAAACTGCCTGCTTGAGCGAAAGCTCTCTCTGCAGCTGCTGAGCAAGATAGTTTTTTTTTCTTTTTCTTTTCCTTTTTTTTTCTTTTTTCTTTTTTTTCTTTTAATAGTCCCTTACACTGAATGCTTGGGGCTACACATGGTCCTGAATATCTGAATGTAGTCGCAGCCAACTGGAATAAAGACTAAGTTGGTTATAAAGTGTGTCTAAGTGGTATCCTCTGGTGCAGCATAACACATTAAAAGTTGCCGAATTGAAACCACTTATAAAAATACATGTGTGGAATTTCTCATACACATGAAAAAGTTGTTTGGTATAACTCGTGCTGGACTCAGTAAAAAATTGCTGTCAGTCAATGTAACCAGGAAGCCAGGACTTGACTAACCCTGTTTTTGTTGGCACTTTAGTCCCAAGTATGTGTACTTCTCCCTTGCACATGAGCAATTCACAAAGTTGGAAAAAGATAAGCGTTCAAGTAAAGAACGAACACAAGAAACAGAATAAAGCCTAAACTAATATAAAGATGCCATCAGGAGTAAATGAAGATTAATAGGATATAGATTCATGGTTTTAGACTTTATATGTATGTGTGTCTTGCTTGCATATATGTAAGTGCACTGTCTGTGTCTGGTGCCTGGGGAGCCCAGAAGAAGGCACCATATCCCCCTGAAACTGAGTTGAGACAGTTGTGAGCCATCCTGTGGATGATGGAGACTGAACATGGATCTTCTGCAAGAAGATCTCTAGCCCCAGTGATGATAATTAAGGTAAAAACAAGATTTTATTCAAGATCATAAACATACATTTGAATTTGGTATTTTACTGGATTCTAAAGTACATTGTTATGGCCTCATCTGGAAAAGTCTCCTATTTAATAACACTTATCTGGAATGACACTTTCATGTGAATGGTCCCTTTGGGAGAAGTTGCTATATTCCAAGTTCATCATGGTGAAGATATTTGCCTAGTACAAAATTCAGTAATGGGTAAATTTCTCTGTTGATGAGACAAAGGCGATAGATACCCAGCAATATTTTCATGTCTTGACCTCTGTCAGAATGTCTCCTAGCTGAAAGTCTTGCTCCCATCAAAGGTACAGCTGGACTGTCTTTCAGATTGACAACAATGATTCCTGGAGGTGAGGGCAGAAAACAGCTTCCCAGGACTGGCCCAATCCCTGGCCAGATTAAGCAATACCAATGAACCTGGAAACAAAAAAGTGAGATTGCAGTTCATAATTCCTGGCTTGAAAAGATGGGTTTGGAATACCCCTGTCCTGTCTGTGAAGAAATGTAGGACCTCATTCAACATCTGAGGAAAATGAGTAAGAGAGCATAGAAACCACCCACCTCATGGACCCAAACCGATACACTACCATGAGTCTGATTCCTCCAGAGAAAAAGCTTGACCTGAAAGATGCATTCTTTAGCCTCCCATTGGCAGAGGTGAGTAAACCTATATTTGTTTTTAAATGGAGGGATCCAAGGGAGGCTATAGATGGCAACTTACCTGGACTAGGTTGACCCAACGATTTAAAATGTTTCCAACTCTGTGGCACACGCCTTTAATCCCAGCACTCGGGAGGTAGAGGCAGGCGGATCTCTGAGTTCGAGGCATGCTTGGTCTACAGAGCGAGTTCCAGGACAGCCTCCAAAACAATACAGAGAAACCCTGTCTCAAAAAAAAAAAAAAATTCCAACCCTGTTTGATGAGACACTACATGCTGACCTCTTGCCCTCCTGGTACCATACTCTTATATAGATGACCTCCTCCTAACTTCTAAACTACAATAGGTCATAAAAGGTCCACTGAGGGATTATGGGAGTTCTAGACCAGGGGCTACCATGTCACCTCAGAAAGCCCTTTTGTACATCAGAGGGTACCTGATGAAGGGAGGCCAAAGGCGCCTGTTTCAGAGTAGGAATGCTGCCATCCTTCATATCCCAACTCCAAAGACTAATAGACAGGTTCAAGAGTCACCAGATGTGGCTAGGTATTGCTGCCTCTAGGATTCCAGGGTTTTGGGAAATAGCAAGTCCTCTATACACCAGCAAAAAGGGATACTGGCTCCTAATGTGGACTGAGTGTAAACAAAGGACGTTTGAGAATTTAAAGACAGCTCTGAGTTTGGTTCCAGCCCAAGCAGTTCCAGACATTGCAAAACGTGTTTGTGAAAAGAAAAATATTACAAAAGGGACTTAAACCAAAACTGTGGGGGCCATAAAAATATCTTTGTGACATACAAGTTCTAATTATTGGACATTGTAGTTACAGGGTGAGTCACCTATCTAAGAGCTGTGGCAGGTTTTGCCAGTATAATAGGAAAGTCAGTGGGGTGTTTTCCCTGCCTCTCTGAGCTAGCAGGTTTTCACTCCAGCATCTGACTACCAAGTCTATGCTGGTAAAATCAAATGATTGAGATTTCGTTAAAAACAACAAAAAGGGCTTCTCATTGATGGGGAAAAGGACCTTAAAAGCAAAGGGAAAATCTTGGACATCCCAGAGGTTATTTGTTGTCCCCTATGAGTTGCTGTATTCCACTGCCAACATCAAAAAAATTCTGGAATGTGGGAAACAGGGGACACCTGGTACTCAGACTTTATGACACAAGAATGGACACGGGATAGATTTACTGTCTAGACTAAACTGCTCCCTCTTCTTGGTCCCCAGATCTATGGGGTCTAACAAAGATTTCCTACCCATACTAAAGCCCCAACCAATTCTCCCCTCTAAAGAAACTGCCTCGCTTCACACATTCCAAGTCACAGTCCTGATTCCCACTCTCTAGGAATCTGCAGAATTCTCATGCCTGTTTTATACTCTTGGCAAGACCCACTATGTAGTTGCTCATTCCCAGCCACAAATCGGTCAGGATTGCTTGTCATGCTTAGACCCCCTGCTAGTTCGAATGTCACTGTCCCCCATAATCTCACAGGGAGTGACACTATTAGGAGGTGCAGCTTTGTTGGATTGGGTATGGTCTTGTTGGCGCAAGTATGTCATAGTGGGTGGGCATTTAGACTTCCTATGCTCAGGATGCCACCCAGTGTCTCAGTTGGCTTCCTTTTGCTTGTAAAATGTAGAACTCTCAGCTACTACTACTCCAGTTCCATGTCTGCCCACACTCCACCATTCTCCCTGACATGGTGCTAATGGACTGAATTTATCAAACTGTGGTGAGCCATCCCAATTTTAGAAGAATTGGGGTCATTGTGTCTCTTCACAGCAATAGAAATCCTAACTAACCCCCCCCCCCAGTCCCCATACAACATGGGGATAGGAACCAACTAGACTGTCAGCCTCTTGACTGACAAAACTCATTGTGACTTTACATCCCAAATTAACATTAGAGGACTGTAAGTGTCATGCTTACTTACTGGACCAGGAATTAAACTAGGCCAGTTGGAGAGGCCATAGTAAGACTGAGACTCTGACAATTTTATTGAGGGCAACCAGATTTTTTTATTTAAAAATAGTATTTTTCATTTTACATACCAACTCTAGGTCCTCTTCCCTCTCCTTCTCCAGCCCCCAACTCCAACCCTTCCCATCCCATCCATTCCTCAGAGGGGGTAAGGCCTTCCTTGGGGAGTCAACCAAGTCTGCCATACCAAATTGAGGCAGAACCAAGCCCCTCCTCCTTGTATCAAGGATGAGCAATGTATTCCACCACAGGGGGTGACTTCCAAAAAAGCCAGTTCATGCCCCAGAGATAGGTCCTGGTGCCACTGACAGGGTCCCCCAACAGATCAAGTCACAAGACTGTCACCCACATTTAGAGGGTGTATTTTGGTGTCATGCAGGTTCCCCAGCTGTCAGTCCATAGCCCATGAGCTCCCTCTAGCTCTGGTCAGCTGTCTGTGGTTTTCCCATTGTGGTTGACCCACCTTGCTCATATGATCCCTCCTCCCCCTCTTCAACTGAACTCCAGGAGCTCAGCCCACTGTGGTCACTGCATCTGCTTCCATCCGTTAGTGGATGTTGGTTCTGTGATGACAATTAGGGTAGTCACTAACTGGCTTAAAGGGGAAGGTCCGTTCTGACAGCCTCTCCACTATTGCTAGGAGTGTTAGCAGGGTAATCCTTGTGGATTCCTGAGAATTTCTCGAGCATCAGGTTTCTCCCTAACTCCATAATGGCTCTCTCTATCAAGATATCTCTCATTGCTCTCTTGCTCTGTCCCTCCCCCAAATTGGTCTTCTTGATCTCTCCTGTTCTCATCCCCATCCCCTCTCTTCTGCCCCTCCCAGTTTATCCAGGCGCCTCCATGTGTGTCCCTCTTACGGTGCCCCTTTTTACCCATCTTGTCTGGGGTTGTGGATTGTAACCTGGTTATCTTTGCTTTACATCTAATATCCAAGTATGAGAGAATACATACCATGTCTGCCTTTCTGGATCTGAGTTACCTCATGGAAGATTTTTTTTTCTAGTTTCATCCATTTGCCTGCAAATTTCAAGATGTCAGTGTTTTTTACTCCTGAGTAATACTCTATTGTGTAAATGAACCACAATTTCTTTCTTCATTCTTAGACTGATGAACATCTAGGTTGTTTCCATGTTCTGGCTCTTAAAAATAATGCTGCTATGAACATAGCTGAGCAAATGTCCTTGTGGTATGAGTATATGCCCAAGAGTGGTTTGCTGGGCCTTGAGGTAGACTGATTCCCAATTTTCTGAGAATCCGCCATACTGATTTCCAAAGTGGCTGTACAAGTTTACACTCCCACCAGCAATGGAAGAGTGTTCCCCTTTCTCCACATCCTCTCCAGCATAAGATGTCATCAGTGTTTTGTTTGTTTGTTTGTTTGTTTGTTTTTGCTCTTACGAGACAGGGTTTCTCTGTTTTGGAGGCTGTCGGTCCAGCCTGGCCTGGAACTTACAGAGATCCGCCTGCCTCTGCCTCCCGAGTGCTGGGATTAAAGGCGTGCGCCACCAACGCCCGGTGTCATCAGTGTTTTTGATCTTAGCCATTCTGATAGGTATAAAATGGTATCTAAAGTCATTTTGATTCACATTTCCCAGATGGCTAAGGATGTTGAGCAATTAATTAAATGCCTTTTAGTCATTTAAAATGCTTCTGTTGAGAATTCTTTGTTTCGATCTGTACCCCATTGTAATTGGATTATTTGGTATTTTGGTGTCTAGTTTCTTGAGTTCTTTATATATTTTGGAGATCTGCCCTCTACCAGATGTGCGGTTGGTGAAGATCTTTTCCCATTCTCTTGGGATGTGTTTTTTCTTATTGACAGTGTCCTTTTCCTTACAGAAGTTTTTCAGTTCCAGGAGGTCCCATTTATTGATTGTTGAGAGGAACCAGATTTAAGTGCTTATCAGAAACAAAACAGTGGTGATTGTCAGGATCAATACAGTTGTAGTTGCCAGTATACAGTGATGGTTGGAAACTTTACAGGGTACAGAAGGTTAACATCAAAGACCAATGATTCCAAGGGAACCTCCAGAGCAATGCAAAGCAGCCTAATGCTTCACTGCCTGAGCAAGTACATCATTCTCTCAGGAACTGAAAGCCACAGAGTGCCCCAGGAGCCATGGACTCTAACCTGAAAACCCGTGACACATGCCTCTCAAGGTAGGTAGGCCAGGCCAACTTCGTGGTTCCCTGTGGATGAATTACAAGGACTGGAACTGGTCTAATACCCAAAACCTTTAACCTAGGTATTTCCCTGGTTCTGCTGCCTGCTGATCTACCTATGGGTTAACTTATCTGGACAACAGTAATGTTACTGAGGCCCTGACATGAATGGTAGGCACATACAAGTGGTAGGACTAAATGTGCCTCTTCAGCAACCTTCCAAACTGAGAAACCCCTTTGTGCACCATAGTACAGTTCTGCCACACATATACCGATGTAACGGGGAAGAAGGGAGAAGACATTTTAACATGGACCCTGGACCACAAAGGATTAATGCTGCAGTTCTGGTGTTGGATTCACATGGGTCCCTGGAAGGAAAACTCAGAGGCACCTTAGGAATGACTTTATACAAGGGATCCAGCCTCTAAGGATGGAGCAGTTATTGTCTTCCTATTTACACCTTAGCAAGTTCATTTCTGTATCTCAAAGTTGGGCCGTACATACCTGAAACTGGGGCGAGGCGGGGGATGGTCTCCCCTCAGGACATAGCAATCCTCCCTTCTCCTAATGAGAGCAGATATACCTGCGTCCCCCACCCCCTATGGCTTCCATTCTGCTGGGCAGATGCTATCTCTTCAGCTTCACTCTGCTAAAAGGAAGCCCCCACAGAAGTGCAGCAGTCTCCTCCAGCTCTTGCCCCCCTCCCTAGCAGGGAACGTCTCTGCCAGGATTTTCTGCTCAGTTCCCTAATGACATCTCAGCAAGGTTCTTCTATTCTGCACTGGTGAATGACGATCTTCACCCACGACTCTTTGGGAAGGAGGAGTCCAGAAGAGTGGCTGCCTCTGCCAGGGTGGGAAAGCAATGCCAGGAACTCAACAGGTAGAGTAGAGGGCTTCTTAGGGACAGAGCCTTCCCAGGGAGTTTTCCTGCTCTGGGATTGGTTAGCAGAGTTGGCTCTGGTTTCAGGGCCAAACTATTTCCTTCACTGGTCCTTTTAGCTTTTTGGCTCTATCTTCAGGGCCAAGGGATATTCCTTTCACTGACTCTCTGGTTCTAGAGCCAAAGTGTGTTTCTTTGCCTCTGTTTTCAGAGTTTGGATGTTTCTTTGGTTCTGGGCCCAGGGATAAAGTGCTTCTTTCACTGACTCAGGTTTCATATCCAGGGTGTGTTTCTTTCACTGGCTCTGGTTTCAGAATCAGGATGCTCAACGATTGGTTGGTTTCCTGCTCAGGGATTGGTTAGACTTTCTGCTCAGGGATTGGTTGGGTTCCTGTTCAGGGAGTGGTGGATTCCTGTTTCACTTGATCAGGAGCAGAGTTGGATCTGGACTGAGGGTCAAACTGTGTTCCTTTCACTGACGTTGTTTAACTTTCTGGTTATAGTTTTGGGGCCAGGACATATTTCTTTCACTAGCTCTGGTCCCAGGGCCAAAGTGTGTTTCTTTGGCTCTGGTTTCAAAGTCAGGATGTTTTTCTTGGATTCTGGGTTTAGGGATAAAATGTTTCTTTCACTGGCTCAGGTTTCAGAGCTTGGGTGTTTTCATTCATTGGCTCAGGTTTCAGATCCAGGGTGCTAGATTTTGTGCTCAGGGATTGGTTAGTTTCTCTGCCTGGGCCTTTTACCCTACAGTCCACCTGACTGTGCCTCCCCATTGCTGGGAATGAAAGGCATGTGCACCCATGCCCAGCCAAGTTTATTTCCACTAGGTGAATTGCTGCCTTTATCCCCTTCTACCTCGATTTTAAAATTGACCTAAGTCTTTTTTTGACTATGAAAATGGTACTTAACCTTTAACATATTTTTATGGTTAGCACATGGTTGGGTCTGCTTAATTTCAAATCTAACCTAACAATCTATACTTCATAGTTTAGGTTTAGATCATTTAATATGATTAGTGGTATTCCTAGGATCGTCTATTATCGTGACAGTTTTCTGTAAATACATGAAACAACAAAAGTGATTTTGAATTTCAACTGAACCCTGATTGTGTCCAGAATAGAAATCTGATGTAAACTGCCCTTCCTCTCCACGATTAAAACAAGCCAATTTTTTAGTTCAGTCTTTTCAAATTTATCACAGTCCCTACCATTATTACACAGCGAGGAGGAATCCTTCTGCAGTGGGTCTCAGGCAAAGTGTAATCAAATCAGTTATGTCTCGATCTGATTTTATTCCAGTTCTGCACTTAAATTAAAGCTCGTCTGTACACTCCATAGGAGAGATTATAAATTACCTGCAGAACACGGAAGAACCAGGGCACCTTTTAAGCGTGCACCCCTGTGGGAACTCCCACAAGCCTCTGGGGCAGCTCCCAGACGGGCTGGCCAGGTTGCACGCTGCGATTTCTCTGATGGCAGAAGAGCGCTAGACGACCTGGAGTCTTAGACACCGGGACTGTATTTCCCTGGGGCGCCTGCGCCGAAAGCCGACCATCCAATTCCGGCAGCCTGGGCCGCTAAAGTGGAAGTTCATCTTTCTAGTTGGAAGAAGACATTTCTGTTTGGCGTAATTCTCCACTGAGTGAGGCCGGAGCCAGAGTGCTGAGTGTGGACGGTAGTTGTGTCTGTGCGTGCATACGTGTGTGCACGAGGGTGGTGTGTGTGTGACTGTATGTTGGTGTGCTTGAGGGTGGTGTGTGCGTGCGCACTCGTGCGCGTCTCGAGCTCTCCGGTGCCGGTGTCCCCGCGCTCGTCGCTCTCCGCTCCCGCTTCCTCGCCGTCACGGGGCTGAAGCAGGGGACCAGGCTTCAGGAGCGAGAGCTCAGGGACGGAGTCTGGGGGAAGCTTTCCCTGAGCTCCACACTTGAGCTCGGGCCGAGCACTGGAGGCCGCCAGCGCCCCCAGGGTCGCCCAGGAGGGCGGCTACTTGTTGCGTCCGTAACTTTCTCAGAGCTGTGGGCACCGTGAGTGTCGCGGGAAGGGAAGGGAGTGCGCTGGGGTGTGTGGTCTGGGGTCTCACGAGAGCTCGCTCAGGCTCCCCGAGTCCGCCATTGTTCAAAAGGAGGGAGGGCTTGGAGCGGAGTGCGAGCATCATTGCTGTACACCCAAGATTCAAGAGTGAGCTGGCTCCTTCTTTGTGTTTGAGAAACGAGGTTGTAGTGTTAGAATAGCGTTGTCGGTACGTGAAGGTGGAATGCGTAAATCGGTGTCTCCATCCTTGTGTTTGCATTGTCTCCCCCTTTCCACTCAATATTCATAGAATCGTTTCAGAGATCCTGACGCCTTCTCTCTACAATCAGTCCGTTTCCCCAAGGTGTTAGAGGTAGGGACCTCCAGAGGTTACCCTTAGGGCTTCCCAGGTGTGATTTGTTAAATCGGTTACTATTTTTTTTGTCATCACACATCACTTAGCCTTTGATTTTTAAAGGTCTCTTCCTTTGGAAGCAGGGGAAGCATGGAGGTGGTAGACATTTCTGTTCACTTTCAAGGATTTCCAGAATGAGAGAATGACAGCACAGAATTTGACATCTTTGAGGGCTGGTGATTTTCAGGGTGTCTGTGTGGAAACGGGTGTGCAATGCTGTGGTTGGACGTGGGGATGTGGATCTGTGGTGTCTGGTTGGAATCTTGGTTCTGTCCCCTTCTAGCTCTGTAGCCCTGTCATGCTCCTTAGAGTGACGGTTTTGTTAGTGCAGTGCCAGCCGTATAGTAACGGCCTGATGTGTTTTAGTTGTTGCTTTGTGTGGTCATTTGGGGTTCATTCTCTTTAGTTTTCTGTAGTACAAGAGAGGGTTAGAAATAATGTGCTTACTGGTTGTATTTTTAAGAAAAGGACTTTAAAAGGGTAGGATTTATGATGTACATTTTGATATCAGCACCAGGAGGCAGACACAGAAAGATTTCTATATGTTCATGGTCACTTTAGTCTACACAGTAAGTTCCAGGCTATCTCCGCTACATAGTGAGACCCTATCTCAAAAACAGTAACAAGGGAAAGAAATGTACTAACATAGAGCAGGGTTGTTTTTTGTTGTTGTTAATTTTTAGATGAATTTTTTATATTGTTTACACCATGATAAGTTGGAGTCGTTATGTCCTTTGGGATGAATAAACCTACCTGTCACATTTTTGTAGTGAATACACTTAATGGCTACTCTCTGAATCTTTTCAAAACCCTTACTCATAGTCACCGAGTTTTATGATATATATAGAACTCGTGTTGTGTAGCTGAAGTCGTGCAGCCCTTGATCAGCGTCTCCCAAGTCCATTACAGATCCCCGTCTCCCACTGTCAACCGCGATGCTGCACGTCCAGCCTCAGACACTCATAACCCCCTTACCCACCTTTTACTTGTTCCTGTGAGGTAGCATCTTCAGATTCTGCATGGAGATCCTGGGTGTTTGTCTTTTTGTGTAAAAATTGCCTGTTTTTATTTAAATTCTCTGTGTGTGGCTATGTGTACACGGGCACTGGTGCCCTCAGAGGCCGTATGTAGAGGGTCTACTGGAGCTGCAGTAACCGGCATTGTGAGCTGCGGGGGGGGGGGGACACTGAACTCCTGACCTCTGGAAGAGCTGACCCAGCTCTCAGCCTCTGAGCTATCTCTCCTGCCTCAGCATCTGTCTTCGTCTTTAGCTCATTTTCTACATGTTCATCCGAGTATTGGTACTGGTTGGACATTATTGCACTGTGCTTTGAACCTCATTCTCGATTTGCTTTGTCCGTTCATCTCTTGTTGGGGTTACATATCACAGCTATGTAAATAGTACTGGAGTAAACGTGGAAGTGTAAATGTCTCTGTATGGTCCTGATTTGATTACCTTTGTGTCTCTTCTCAGTAGTGGGCCATGTGACAGTTCAATTTGTATTGTTTCCAACAATGACTGTATTAATTCGCATTTCCTCCAGGAATGTTCTTTTTCCCCCATGTTCTCTGCACTGTGTTTCCTTTCTGATAATGGACACTTTTAAAAGAGGCATTTGTACCATGTGCATGCCTGGTGTCCGAGGAGGCCAGAAGAGGGTGTGAAATTCCCTGATACTGAAATTAGGGATGCTTGTGAGTCACCATGTGGCTGCTGGGAATCGAGCATGGGTCCTCCACAAGAGCATAAGGTACTCTAAAAATACTGGGCCATCTATCTCTCCAGCCCCCTGGTGATTGACACTCTTATGAGGCCGGAGGAGGCCTCCCGTTGTGATTTTAATGCGTTTCTATCTGATGCTTATTTTTCATGCACCTCTAATAGGGCACAGTGATGTTCCCTGTGTGCTATGTCTATTTCTGTCTTTGCCTGCCTCTTAATTACCATGTGTGCTTGTCACTGAATTTTCTTTATTCCTTATAAAGTCACTGTGCTGGAGGAGTTTAGATGTTAACTACTTGTCAGATGTGTCGTTTGCTAATATCTCTGCATTGTCTAGACTCTCCCTCCTGACTGTTTCCTCTGCTGTGTAAGGGTTGGAATCCCGTTTGTCCATTGTTGCTTGTGTTTTTACAGTAACCCTCCAAACGCCAGTGTCTTGGAGGTGTTCCTCTTTTTATTATTAGTATCAGTTTAAGACTTTAAATTTTAATCTGTTTTCAGTTGACTTTTGCATGTGGTGTGATTGAAGATCTAGCGTCATTCTAGTGGGTGTTAAAATTGAATTTGGTCAGCACCACTGATTGCAGAGACTAGTGGGGAACCCATGTGGGCCAGGCTGTCCTGGGACTTTGTTTTTTTCATTTTTTGAGACAGGGTTTCTCTGTGGCTTTGGAGACTGTCCTAGAACTCGCTCTGTAGACCAGGCTGTCCTTGAACTCACAGAGATCCACCTGCCTCTGCTTCCCGAATACGGGGATTAAAGGTGTGCACCACCAATGCCCGGCTTGTCCTGGGACTTTGAAGAACCGTCTTGCTGCTGTTGTCCCAGTGCTGGCAATGTTGACCTATGCGCCCACATCTAAAAGAATTTCTGCATTTTATCTCTGACGTCTGGCATCACAAACTTCATGAAGTAAAGGCAGTCATAAACGTCATGAGGTCACACACTGAGCTATCAGAGAAATGTGTAAATGTGGCTGGGTGATGGCTCAGTCGGTACAGTGATTGCAAGCATGAATCTATGCAGTGCCAGATGCTGTTGTGCATGTCTCTAATCCCAGCCCACCTATTGCACGCCGGGAGGTGGAGATGGGCATCCCTGAAAGGCAGGGTAACTTGGTGTATGCAGAGGCAGGAGGGAAGGAAGGAAGGAAACAAAAGAAGCCAGGTGTTGGTGGCACACATCTTTAATCCCAGGCAGGGGACTCTCTGTGAGTTCAAGACCAGCATGGTCTATAAGAGCTAGTTCCAGGACAGCCTCCAATGCCACAGAGAAACCCTGTCTCGGAAAACCAACAAAAAAAAAAATTAAAGAAAAGAAAAGAAAAAGAAAATATGTATGACTCTAGCAAAAACCAATGAAACAAATAACCCCATAGTTGAGTGAAGCAAGGCTTAGATTAGACTCAATGGCTGGAGCACTGGCTCCCTGTTTGGTGATGGCTGCTCCACAGGATAATATCTCAGGGAGTTCTGAGATGCGTGTGCTACTCAGATCCTGTGAGTAGAGATTGGATGATGCGGAGCGTTGTACAGAGCCCATGAGAGTCCTGACATACACCCCAACCCAGATTAATGATGTCAGTGTGCTGAGGTGATGAAACCCAGCTCTAGACTCAGGCTTAGGACACGGGGAGTGAATTTGACATTGTATTGTACAAAATATTCTTATATTTTGGAAATCATGGAAAGAGGGAAATCAATTGTACCTCCTGTGACAGCATGTTTTGTAACTAATACTTTAGAGGCAGGGGAATGTGGATCTCTGAGTTCCAGGCGAGTCTGGTGTGTGGTGTGAGTTCTAGAACAGCCAGGACTAACAGAGAAACCCTGTCTCAATAAACAAAACAAAATAAAATTCATTGTTTAGTAAATACAACCTGAGCCATAATCATAGACGAGCGAAGGCAGTCAGAGGGTGTTCCATGGTGTACGACTCCATTTACTAAAAGCGGGTACAGAATGCTGAACACTGCCTGAGGATTGCAGCTGCAGACCCCAGCCTCGCTGTGCCTCACTCAGCCCTGAGTGTTCAGAGGAGTTACCGTTCAGTTGCCGTCTCCCTGTCAGCCCTGAGGGTGGGATTCCGGTGGGAAGATCTGCTTAAGGTCGGGGGCTAGCTGCCTGTCAGAAGGAACGTGGGGTCCCCTCTGCTGGCATCTTCTGGGGACTTCTAGGCAGGCGTGCCTGTGCTCTGCATGTCCGCACTGAGTCCTTGTCAGTGGCTTGTCTGGGTTGGGACAGAGTCGCTTGTGTGGACTCCTGTCTGCTTCTGTTTGTGAGTGGGTGGCTGTGAGCGGTGGACAGGAGTGTGTGAGTGCGGATGCCTGGAAATAAACGTGGTCAGTGAGCCATGCTGACCCGAGTCAGCCTGGGAACATCAAGTGACAACCCAATGAAGACTGTCTTTTTGTCCCCCAGGGGAGGACCCTGAAGAAGAATGGCCAGCTCTGGTTCTCAAGACATGGTCTGTGTAAGTTACGTTCTCTCTTTACATAGGGTGACTTTGAGGTTAGGTGACTCTGCTGTCTTTCTCTCGTGAAGCTTCCCCAGGACCCAAGCTGCCCCGTCCCTCTCAGTGAGGGTTAAAAGGTCAGAGCACTTCCTGTCTGTCTCTCTCCCGCTGCTTCTGGAGTTTTCTGAGTGCATCCCTGACCACCTGCTGTCTGCTTGGTCTGTGATCAGGGAGCAGTGTCCTTGCAGTGGGGGCCAGAGTCCCACAGGGAAGCAGGGTCTTTGGGGTTCAGAACGCTGAGGTGATGGTGTCTTTGACTGCACTGGGAATCCTGATTGACACCTTTGGTGTTTTCAGGCTGGTGATGTGGGTTTGAGAGTGAATGTCCTGGGTGCATGTGTGTGAGGAGATGACCTGCTTGAGGGTCTTTAAGAGAGAGTTCAGTGGTGAGAGGGACAGGTCATCCAGGCTGCGATTGGAGGGGACGGCAGACTCCAGAGTTCAGGAAGACCTGAGACACATCATCATCTTGAACGCAGTCAGGCGCCTTGAGCGTTTCCATGGCTCCTTTCCCACTCTGGAGTCCTTTCCCTTCTGTTTCTCCATCTTGAAGAAGGCTTCCGCAATTTCACTCTGCTGTGTTTGTGGTTTCAGGGCCCAGTGACATTTGGGGATGTGGCTGTTGACTTCTCTCAGGAGGAGTGGGCCTGCCTGGATGCTACTCAGAGGGTCTTCTACAGGGACATGATGTTGGAGACCTACAGCAACCTGGTCACAGTGGGTAAGGCCATCTGTCCCCATGAGTGGGGGATGTGTCCTTTACACTATTGGCTTTCCTTATTCTGAATGAACAGACAGGGCCGTCTTTCCTGTGGTAGCTCAAGCTGGGCTTGGTGGCCCATTCCTGTCATTCCTTCACTCAGAAGGCTAAGACAGGAGTAATTGTCAGTTCAAAGTCACCTTCAGGTACATTGTGAGTTCCAGTAGTCTACTCTACAGGGTGAGGCCCTGCTTAAGACAAAACAAACAAACTGAATGAAATAAATAAGGAAACAAATCAATGAATAGAATTAAGGTCTACAGAGATGATTGCTGTTTGAGAGAATTGGCTGCTCTTGCAGTGGAACCTGACTAGAAAGTTATCTTATAGCATCTGCAACTCCAGTTGAGGGATCTGCGGCGCCCTTCTGGCCTCCATGGGAATCAAGCATGCATGTGATATTCAGATGTACATGTAGCTTAAGATAAAATGAATTTATAAGACGTAGCTGAGTTCCTCCTTCCCAAAGGCGTAATGTGGGAATTCTTTGTTGAAAACTGGAACTTAATGACGTACCTGTCCACACCTTGGAGATCCTCTCAGTGAGCTCTGGGTTCAGAGTGAGACCCTGTCTCAAAAGCCAGAGTGGGAAGTATTCACATTGCTCCCTGTCTTATACATACACATGCATGCATGCCTACACATGCTTGTGCATACACCCTCATGGAAACATGCATCTACTCTACATACATGCCTACACACGCTTGTGCATACACCCTCATGGAAACACGCAGCCACTCTACATGCATGCCTACACACGCTTGTGCATACACCCTCATGGAAACACGCAGCCACTCTACATGCATGCCTACACACGCTTGTGCATACACCCTCATGGAAACATGCATCTACTCTACATACATGCATACATACGCTTGTGCATACACCCTCATGGAAACACGCAGCCACTCTACATGCATGCCTACACACGCTTGTGCATACACCCTCATGGAAACACGCAGCCACCCTACATGCATGCCTACACACGCTTGTGCATACACCCTCATGGAAACATGCATCCACTCCACATGCATGCATACACAACTAAATAAAAGAGCCTTTGTGTTTCACTTCATAACGAATCAATAGAATCGAATCAAAAGAGAAATGGACACGTTCTATTTTCCTCAATGAACACTCCCTTTACCTGCATTGCAGGGAGCTTTTTTTAAATTTTAATTTATTTATCATGTATACAGCATTCTGCCTGCATGCCTGAAGAGGGTATTGGATCTCATTACAGATGGTTGTGAGCCACCATGTGGTTACTGGGAATTGAACTCAGGACCTCTGGAAGAGCAGCCAGTGCTCTTAACCTCTGAGCCATCTCTGCAGCCCTGCAGGAGGTTTTAAGCTGTGAATTTGTCCTTTTCATTGAGCAAGTCTGTAAGGATGAGGTGTAAATGTGAACAATGCCAAGGGAACTAACTCAACAGTAGATCACTTGCCCAGCATGCTCAAATCCTTATTCCATCCCCAACATTGCTACATAGAAAAAATAGAAATTAAAAAAAAAATTGTGTCAGTGTAGTTCACACGGTATTCAAAGCATCCGAATATACTATTTGATCTTAGTATCAATCCTAGCTAATAGATATCATCAACTCAGTCTAAATTATTGTTATTATTATTATCATTTGATATTTTTTGTTTGTTGTTTGTTTGTTTGTTTTGAGGCCAGGTGTCATGTAGCTCAGTCTGGCTGTGAACTTGCCATGAAGCCAGTGCCAGCCTTGAACTTCTCAACTGCCTGTTTTCACTCCTCAGGTGTTGTGGTTACTTGTGTGTGCCACCGTTTCCAGTTTTTAGATGAAAAAAATGAACACAGACTCTTACATAAATGACTTTATTATCCGGCTACAGAGATGGGGTTCCACTAGGTAGTGTAGCCTAAGGGTTCATCTTCTCGCCCAGTATATATACTCTCCCCTATGTGACAAGCCCCTGTCTGCATTTCTGAGATTAGCACACCTCCCTTTTTTCTGAGATACCGGCCGTCTATGCAGCACAGAGTGGCCTGGTTCATGCCTCCACCTGCTGGGCTTACAGGCATGATCCACCATGCCAAGCGTTATAGACCTCAATAAGGGATACTCTGTATTTTTAGAGATCTGCACTAGTAGCTCATGGCGGCACACACCCTTAGTCCCAGCATGTGGGAGGCAGAGGCAGGCAGATCAAGTATGTGCAAGACCAGTCTGGTCTACATATCAAGTTCCGGACATCCCGTGATAATTACAGCGGTCAAGTCTTATAAAGAAATGTCTACAGATGTGTCCCTTTTTTCTTTCTTTTAAGTGGGACGTTCCATCTCCAAACCCCACCTGATCACCTTATTAGAGCAGAAGAGAGAGCCCTGGATGGTGGTGAAGGAAGAAACAGACAGCCCCAGCCCAGGTGAGTGACAAGTCAGGGCTCCAGCACTGCCAGACACAGCGTGGTCGGAGAGTCACCTCATGCCTGACACTGGGTTGACACACTTCCTTCAGAGCACCAAGACCTGTGGAAGACCATGGCTGAGACCTGGGAGGGAAATCACGGTCATGGCAAAAGCTGTCACAGGGGCTTCTAGTTCATGAGTCACTAAGTTGTTCTCATCTCCTCCCTCTTACTGGGGCAGTTACCCTCTTTCTCATTTTAAATGTATTTTATTGTTGGTTGTGTGTGTGTGTGCACATGTGTGCAGGTACCCACAGAGGCCATCAGAGAGTGTCAGATCCCCTGCGACTGCATTTACAGGTTACTGTCACAGCCTTTGGGCCACCATGGCCCTAGTGTATCCTACTGGGAGGACAAGCAAAGGTTTTTGCTGCCTTGTTCCAAGCGTTTGTGGGTGGTTTGGTGTTTATTTCTCTTTTGGTAGTGTGTAGAGTACCTTCCTATCCCAAAGACATTGGTACATAGGGGTGAAGGCTCAGTGAATACTGAAATCTCTGCCTCTGCCTCTGCCTCTGCCACTGCCTCCTGAGTGCTGGGCTTAAAGGTGTTCCCATCACCCTGGCCAGGCCAGATTTTTTTTAAAGGATGACAGATAAATTGTGTATTTGCGTGGTTAGATTTTTTTTTCTCACAAGTTGGTTAAAAAACTTCCACCATAGGGTGTGCATTTCAAGTCATACATAAAGAAGCACATAAGATTCTTTTCAGTATAGTTTGTGTCAATCTCTTTAAGCAGACATGCCGTCCCATTTCCACCCTGTTCTACTGTAAAGAGTAGTGTCTTCCATACACTTTCATTATTACTGCTCTCCTTCCTCCTGTTCAGCTTCTCAGAAAATACTTTAGAATCTAATGGAGTGTGTGTGTGTGTGTGTGTAAAATAAAATAGTCTTGCTTTCTGATTTTCTTTCAGATTTGGAGTCAGATTATGAAGCTCAAAAAATGTCTCCAGACAATCATATTTATAATGTAAATTTACCCAAACAGAGCATAAAGCATGTAAGTAAAGCTTGTGACTTCCAGGGCTCCAGTTTTAGTAATGGTCCCAACTTTAGTACATTCAAGAGACTGCGGGGCTATCAAGATGGAGATGCTGATCAAAATATTACTAACAAGAAAAAAATGCCTAAAGTCTGACTCACAGTATAGAAAAAGCGTATGAATGTAAAGAGTGTGGGAAGCATTTTGATTGTAGTTCAACTCTTATTCGGCATCAGAGTATTCATACTGGAGAGAAACCCCATGAATGTAAGCAATGTGGGAAAACCTTTAGACTCCACCAACAACTTACAAGACATCAGAAATCTCACAGTGATGTGAGACCCTTTGAATGTAAGGAATGTGGGAAAACCTTCAGGCTCCCCTGCCTGCTTATAAAACATCAGAGCTCTCACAGTGGTGAGAGACCTTTTGAATGTGAGGAGTGTGGGAATTCCTTCAAGCGAGTCTCCCACCTCATTGAACATAGGCTCATTCATGCTGGTGTGAAACCGTATGATTGTAATGAGTGTGGGAAAGCTTGCAACATCAGAAAATTCATTCTGGTGAGAGTCCCTTTCAGTGCAAGGAATGTGGGAAGGCCTTCACTGTTCTGTCACAGCTCACTCGGCACCAGAACATTCGTACTGGAGAGAAATCTTTTGAATGTCAGCAGTGCGGGAAGATATTCAGTTGTGGGTCATTCCTTCTGCAGCACCAGAGTATTCATGCAGGTGAGAAACCCCTTGAATGTAATGTATGTGGGAAGGCTTTTAGGCTTTTGGTATACCTGAGCATCAGAAAACTCACACTGTTGAGAAATCTTTCAAGTGTAAGCAGTGTGGGTCAGCCTTCAGACATAAGGACCAACTTAGGGAACATCAGAAAATCCATACTGGTGAGAAACCCTATCAGTGCAAGGAATGTGGGAAAATCTTTCGTCGACGTTTAAATTTAACTTGGCATCAGAGTATCCACACTGGAAAGAAACCCTTTGAGTGTAAGGAATGTGGGAAAGCCTTTAGACTTAATATGCATCTCATATGGCATGAGAGGTTACATAGTGGTGAGAGACCTTTTGAATGTAAAGAATGTGGAAAGGCTTTTCATCTTCCCAGCCAGCTCAATTACCATAAGAGCAGGTTTCATACAAGTGAAAAAAGTATTTGAAATCGAGAAATGTTGCAAGTCCTTCAAGCGTGTCTCCAGTTTTGTTGACCATAGGATCTTTCATGCTGGTGTGAAGCCATATGAATGTAATGAGTGTGGAAAAGCCTTTAATTGTTGCTCAAACCTCACGCAACATCAGAAAATTCATTCTGGTGAGAGACCCCCTAGTGTAAGGAATGTGGGAAGACCTTCACTGTTCTGGTACAGCTCACTTAGCACTAGAGAGGAATCATTTTGGTGTGAGCAGTGTGGGTCAGCTTTCACACCTCGGTACCAGCTTACTGAACATCAGGACATTCATCAGTGAGTGTAGGTCCAGGGCACACCTGCTGTTTCACTACCCTGCTGCCATGACAGGCTCAAGTAGGGCAGGCCCGAGCTTTCAGTTTACCCTAAAGCAACACCTAAGTCCAGGAAAAGACCACAGACCACGCCCACCTAGGAATGGACCGTCCAAGGGAAAAGTACCAAAGGAAATTCCTGGTGTTCCAACCATTGTAGATAGGATCACCTGGTGTCCCTTAGCTGGGAACAGATCCAATTCTCTCACCAAGACACCCCTAGACAAATGTCAGCTGATCACCATCTTGAACCCTGAAAGTCACCTCACCCTCAACCTCTGCTATTATTAAAAAAACAAAAACAAAAACAACAAAAAAAACCAAACCAAAAAACCTACCCTGCCTGGGTTGGGCACCCTGCTCTCAACCATTGTTGGGATGGAGAGTCCAAGTTTGAGCTTGAATAAAGGCCCTTTGCTTTTCCATACATGATTTGGTCTCCTCGTTGGTTTTTGTGGGACTCTATGATTTGGGCATAACAGTGAGAAGCACTTTTAATGGAAGGAATGTGGGGAAGCCTTTTGGTATTATCAACAATTTCATACTGGCAAAAACCCTTATGAATCTAAGGAATGTGCAAAGTGCCTTACTTGTGGCAGATACCTTAAAGCACATCAAAGAATTTACACTAGTGAAAAGATACTAGTAATGTTAAGAATCTGGTGGGAGCCCTTTAGTCAAAAATGTAACTTTGTTTGCCCAACAATTCATATTGGAAAGAAGCTTTAGAATGACAAGGAATGTGGAAAGGCCTTTAGCACTAATCTTAAGCTACCTGTATATAATTCACACTGCTGAGAAACCCAATGACTAATAAATGTGGGAATGTGTGTAGATTTAGTTCATCCTGCACAGTGGAGAAGTCATGTGGGCACGAAACCCTATCACTATAAAGAAGGAAAGAACTTCAATTTGAGCTCAGGCCTTCGTCAATACAAAGGAATCCATGCTGGTATGAAACACTATGAATGCAAGGAATGTGGAAACATTTATAGAATTAACTGAGCTCCTACAGCTTATCAGAGGGTCCATATAGGCCTGAAACCCTGTGAATGTAAAGAATTGTGAAAACCTGTGTTATGAATGGTGAGCTTACACAACAGCAGAAAAATCTGCAATCATCAGGACTCCTGTGCGTGTAAGGAGGGTGGACAAGCTTTTGCATGGAAATTTTACTGAATATCAAAGGACCCATTGGCAAGATTGTGATTGAAAAGATTGTGTAAAGAACTTTATTCTGCCCTAGGATTTGGTCAACATCAGACTATTCATGTATTCTTGATGCCAAGAAACCTTTAGAGAATTAGCATGTTGTTTAGAGGAGTTATTCTGTTGAGATGTCTTTGAATGTCACAAATAATAGGGAAGCCTTCATGTTCTTGATTTATTTTCATCTTGTTAGTTTTACAAACTTAATACATCGAACACTTCTCAGCCAACTTAGAGGGAGCAGTTATTGGATCTAGGTTTATCTGTGGTGCCTTCCTTGTCCTAGTTAGCATCCCCTGGCTTCTGTGAATGGCCGGCCAGCACAGGACCTGCCAAAGCTGTGGGGACAAGGTTTTCATCTATATAAAGTCCTTGAAAGAGGATTTGGTTCATGCTTTTACAGTGTTCTCCCTTTTGTTGGCATTACTGTAACTGATATGAAAGGCAAATTATACTTCAGATAGCTTAGGAAAGTCTCATGGGTTCCTCCACTATAAATTTTAAATAACTTCATTCTGTATACATCTGTTGCGTGAAAAATTGCATGAAAGAATTTTCACTGCAAACCCAAGGAACCAAGTGACAGAGAGAGATGAGTGATGAGCAAATTGGCAAAGAATGGGCTGGCAAAACCAGCAGAGACAGCTGATCTGAACAGGGGAGAGATCTTGGACCCCAGAGCGACAGTGGGGAGGCCAGCATGGGACTGATCTGGACCCCCTAAATGTGAGTGTCACCGAGAAGGCCTGGGCAACCTATGGGGCCCTGAGCTGTGGATCAGTGTCTATCCCTGGAATACAAACAGTCATCGTGTGCCTATAGCACAAAGAGGGATGCTCTCTCAGCCTGGACTCTTAGGGGAGTGCCTGGACCCTACCCAGAGTGAAATGACAGACTCTAGATATCCCCTATGTGGAAGGATTTGGCAATAGGGTGGGAGGGAAGGGGAGTGCGGGAGGAGAGGAGGGAGAGGGAACTGGGATTGACATGTAAAACAAGCTATTTAAAATTAAAATAAAAAATGATTAAAAAGTATTTGTGCGGAGATGTTAACACAGCCATGGATAAATACTTTTTAACGGGTTAGACATACAAATTTCAAAACATAAAACCCTATAATTTATGTTCTCTGTTCATCATGAAGATAAACTATACGTTTGTGAGTGACAGGGCAAGACAGCGCAGAGGCCCCTTCGTCTCATATTCTTGCTGAGGCCATTTAAGGGTTGAGCAGAATTGGACTTCTGATGGAGAACCTTGTGGGAAATTCACCAACTCTGGTCTAGGAACCAGAGGCCAAGATACCCCAGATCCTGGCTTCTGTTAAACTGCCTGTATGTACAAACCTCCCCGTGCAGCTAACTGCTTATTTTGGCTTCTCTTAAACTGTCTGCTTGGGCAAAAGCTCCCTCTTCAGCTACTGAGCAAGATTACAGGATGGCTTGTTGGTTTATTTATTTATTTGTTTGTTTGTTTGCTTTTAATAACCCATTGTTCTGAGTGCTTGGGGCTACACTTGGGTCCTAAACACCTGAGTGATGGCTATAAACTGAGTGGTCCTCTTGATGGGGGAAGTCCTGTACATTTGTCAATAAAGCACTATAAAAACACATGTTTAAAAATTTTATACATATGAAAAAGTTGGAAGAATATACCAGACTTTTCTGTGTCCTCACCTAGATTCAAAATTGTCAAGAATGTACTGTGCTAATTCTATTTTTCTGTATATTAGTATTATTGGGCTGTACCATTAAGAATACCTTTTAGAGCCTGGCAGTGGTGGCACACACCTTTAATCTAACCAGCACTCAGAAGCAGAGACAGGTGGATGTCTGTAAGCTTGAGGCCAGCCTGGTAACAGAGTGAGTTCCAAGACCACCAGGATGGGTTCACAGAGAAACCGTGTATCCAAAAAACAAACAAACAAAAACAAAAAAAAAGAAGAAAGAAAAAATATGTTTTTGAGTTTGGTAGGTGTGTGGTAGTGCATTTCTGAATGCTGAGGCAGAATGGCCAAGAGTTGAAGGCAACTTTAGCTACATAGTGACATCAAGTCCAACTTTGGTTGTCAAGAGACCCTTTCTAAAAAAAGAAGTTGTAGACATGTCATTTCAATCCTTACCATGACAGCTGAGATGGAATGTCATCTATACTAAAAAACTATATTATTATTTTTTAAAATGTTTTTATATTATGTGCATTGGTGTTCTACCTGCATGTATGTCTGTGTGAGAGTGTCAGATCTTGGGGTTATAGACAGTTGTGATGTGGGTAATGGGAATTGAGCCCGAGTCCTCTGGAAGAGCAGTGAGTACTCTTAACTGCTGAGCTATGTCTCCAGCCTCTGAACCATCTTATTCTCAAGGAAACGACCCCGATACTCTTGTTTGGGCAGACACCCCTTGCCCAACCACAGGCTGCGTTTTCTAGAAGACATGGTTCTCAGTTGTTCTTCCCCTCATTGCTGTACCCCAGCCCCCACTCTGGCAGACAACCCCTGCCCATGCACAGGCCATGCCTCCTAGAAGACCAGGCAGACTGCCTTCCCATGGAGTCCTCGACTCTCAGTGACCCCACTTGGGAATCTATACCCAACTCCTTCCCCTTTCCTGTTGCTGTATCCCAGCCTCAAACTCAAGTGGAGACTTCCTGCTTGGACCAGATGACACATGGGCCACCCATCCACAGACCTTCTACATTCTCTTGGTGCCCCGCCCTAAACACTGCCCCCAATGCTCCCTCCCTCCCTTCCTTGTCTCTGTGTACCAGCCTCCAGGTTGGGCAGAGATTCCCTGCTGGATCAGAGGCCGAATAGGCTGCCAGAACTCCAGGTAGCCTTCCCTACCTGAAGAATTCCTCCACTCTTGCTGCCTCCCCACCTGTCCCCAACACCCCACCCCTCCTTGCCACCTTGGTCCTAGACCCCTGCTCAACACCAGACCACATTAGAAACAGAAGACCAGAGAAGAAACAAACCAAAGAGCAAAACACCCACCCAACAAATACAAACCCAGAATTGGCACACAGAACTATAAGAACACCAACTCCAGATGTCTAGATGCCAGCATAAGAATACAATAACTGGGGCAATGTCACCACCGGAGTCCACCCATCCTACTACAGCAAGCTCTGAATATTCCAACACAACTGAAGCACAAGAAAAAGACCTTAAATCCAAAATCATGAAGATGATAGAGGTTCTAAAAGAACCCCTTAAAGAAATTGAAGAAAAGACAAAAATTGGAGGAAATGAATAAATGCCTTTAAGAAAGCTAAGGGAATTCTGGAAATTGAAAATCTAGCTAAATGAACTGGAATTGAAGATGTAAACATCACCAACAGAATACAAGAGATGGAAGAGAGAATCTCAGGTATTGAAATATGACAGAAGCAATAGATACATGGCTGAAAGAAAATATTAACTCTAAAAAGTTCCTGACCCAAAAATCCAGGATTCTGGCACACTGTGAAAAAAACCAAATCAAAGAATAATAGAAACAGCTGGGTGGTGGTGGCGCATGTCTTTAATCCCAGAACTTGGGAAGCAGAGGCAGGTGGATATCTGAGAGTTTGAAATCAGCCTGGTCTACAAGAACTAGCTCCAGGGCAGGCTTCAGAGCTACACAGGGAAACCCTGTCTCAAAAACAACAACAACAACAAATAAAAGAATAATAGAAATAGATGAAGGAGAAGAATCCCAACTCAAAAGCCCAGAACATATTCTCTTTTTTCTTTTTCTGGGTTTCTCTGTATTGTTTTAGAGACTGTCCTTTCCTGGAACTCGCTCTGTAGACCAGGCTGGCCTTGAACTACCAGAGATCTGCCTGCCTCTGCCTCCCAAGTGCTGAGAAATATTTTCAAGGAAATCATAAAAGATAATTTTCCTAACCTAAAGAGGGAGCTACCTATTAAAGTATAAGAGGAATACTGAACACCAAAGGCTTGGACTTGAAAAGAAAGTCCCCTTGTCCCATAATAGTCAAAACACTAAACATACAGAACAAAGAATACTAAAAACTGCAAGGGGGAAGAAAGCAGTTTCTTTTAGAATTACTCTGACTTTTCAGTGGAGACTCTAAAAGCTGTAAGTGTTTGGGAGTTCTGCAGATTCTAAGAGACACAGATAGCAGCCCAGGAAATGATCCAGAGTTTTAGGATATTCAGAAACTTGTCATTGGCCTTCAAACTGGTTTTTACGAATGTTTATATCCTAAGGAAGATCCAATATAGATACTGATTCAGCCTTGCTCTGTCTGTTATTGGATTGTCAGTGTTGATTGAACCCAGGGATTTGTCCATGGTAGTTATGTGTTCAGTCACCAAACTACACTCCCAGCCCTTAGCCATTGTATCTTCTATCTAAGGAAAGTTAGGTTCAGATGACGAATTTTGGGTAAGAACACATCACAGGTTGTATATCTTGTTGCAACATGTCCGGGATCACTTAGGTGTCAGCTATCACATTATTGGTGAAATTAAACTTGGTCATTTGGATAAGGTGGTGGCTCCCAGAGCTCCACTGAAAGGTCTAGTTTGTTGTGCATAAATAATCTACATGGAGATACTATTACTTCCAAATATTTATAGATATGGATACTTTAATCCTGGGTCCAATATATGTAAAAATTGAAATTCTGAATGAAGAGCATAATAATGATAGCATAATTTAGGTTGTGTGGTGTAACTGATGCTCAGTTAATACTATTCAGTGAAAGCAGGAATCCAAGACTGATTTGAATGGAATCTTGTTTTTGTTGGCACTTTAGCCCCAAATATGAGCACTGTCCCTAGCACATAGGCAACTGACAAAGTTGGAAGAAGTTAAGCATTCAAGTCAAGAAGCTACAGAAGAAACCCTAACCCAATATGAAGATGCCATCAGCAGTAAATGAAAATGAATAGGACAGAGCTTCCTATTTTAAGACTTTTTATTGTATTATATAATGTCTTGCCTGCATGTTTTAAGACATTTTATTTTATGTATATTAGTGTCTTGTCTGCAAGTACACTTTCAGTGTGCCCTGGTCCCTGAGGGGGGCAGAAGAGGATACAAGGTCCCCCTGGAACCAGACATTGGACAGTTGTCAGTCACCAAGCATGTGACAGAGACTGAACTTGGGTCTTCTGCAAGAAAATACAGCACGTGCTCTTAATTGCTGAGTCATCTCTCCTACCCTGATGATGATCATTGTAATCTCAAAAGGAAGGAATATTTCTTCAAGATCATAAATTACACTGATTTTCCTCCATTTACATTTCTACAATTATTTGAATGTGGTATTTTACTGGATTTTACAGTATATTGTTACAATGCTATCTCAAAAATTTACCTTTATTTCTTAGTGCCTATTTTGAATGATAGCTTCATGCGTATGGTCTTTTTGGGATAGGTTGTTCTGATTTTAATTCATTGTGGTGAAGAGAGTTGTGTAGTAGAAAATTCAGCAATGGGTAATGTCTTAGGGTTTCTGATACTGTGAAGAGACACCATGGCCATGTCAAATCTTATAAAGGAAAACATTCAATTGGGCCTGGCTTATGGTTCAGAGTTCCAGTCCATTATTGTCATGGTGAGAAGCATGGTGGCATGCAGGCAGATATGGTGCTGGAAAAAACTGAGTCCTACATCCAAATACCCAGACAGAGAACTGGCTTGTGCACTTAAGACCTCAAAGCACACCCCCTAATGACACACTTTCTCCAACAAAGCAACACCCATTCCAGCAAGGCCACACCTCCTAATAGTACCATTCTCTAGCCGATTATGGCCACTTACTTTCAAACCACCACAGGTAACACGGAGCATTTTATTGTTCCCACCCTCAAGGCCAGATAATGAGAGATTTAGTCTAAGGCATGGTTACTAAATGTTTGGAGAATTAAGGAAGAAAGTGTGCTTCTTCCTTGTATCTTAATAAAGAAATCTTTTGCCATTTCCCCCTTTTTGGTTGGGGTATTTAAGAATGTTGAAGAATAAACTTGGTGCATTCAGTATTCACTTGACTGCCCTCCTGACTCTATTCTGTGTCTCCGTCTTTTCCTTAGCATCTTTACCTGCCATTTCTCAATCCATACTCCCCTTCTCAGGCCCGAACATGGTTTAATACAGATTGGCGCAAAGTGGGGCTACTATAGAGTCAACTATTATATGACAGTGTGGTAGTTTTGAATATTTGGCCTCCATAAACTCATTGGGAGGGACACTATTGGTTATGGCCTTGTTAGAGTGAATATGGCCTTCTTGGAGGAAATGTGTCACTGTGGGAGCAGGGTTTGAAATTTTCTATACTCAAGATACTGCCCAGTGAGTCAGTAGACTTCCTGTTACCTCTGAGTCAAGATGTAGGACTCCAGGACCATTTCTGTTTGCATGTCACTTTGTTCCCTGCCACGATGATAATGTACTGAACCTCTGATACTGTAAACAAGCACCTCAATTAAATGTTTCATTTATAAGAGTTGCCATGAGCCGGGCATTGGTGGCACATATCTTTAATGCTAGCACTCAGGAGGCAGAGGCAGATGGATCTCTGTGAGTTCATGACCAACCTTGTCTACAAGAGCTAGTTCCAGGACAGTCTCCAAAGTCTGTCTCAAAAGACCAAAAAACAAACAAACAAACAAACAAAAAACAGTTGCCATGGTCATGGCTGAAAGGGGTAAACTAAACTCAAAGGCTTCACTTCTAATAATTTAGAAATAAAGGGACCAGACCCTCACTCAGCCCCTGCTTTAGCAACCGTGACAGGCTACAGAAAAGACATGTAGGCCTCTGACACAAGGAAATGCCAGATCCTCTAGTCTCCCAGAGCCTAGGGCAAAACTCAACACAAACTCCAGACCCGCCCCCTACCCATAGCCTCTTAGATGCTTGGTGCCTGGGAACTGTTTGGCCACAAAAGAAACTCTAGGGGGAACCAACACCTCCCCTGTAGTCTCCAGGATATAGTTCTGAAAACTATTGGTGTCTACGTACAACAGGCCACCTGCAAGTAACAAGACAATGCCATAGAAACCACAGAATGTTCCCTCTCAGCACTTACCAATGAAATGTTGTGCCCAAGATGCTGAGACCACCAGGAAGACCCACCAAACTGCAAAAGTAAGGTTTAATGATTGTTCATCCACCCACAACAGGGACCCTGTCTAGTAAGCTGACGCAGCAGCCTTCAGAGGGAGTGATATTCCCTGTCTACTGCTAGGTTTTAAAGACAAAAGTTACAGGATTACATCAGTAGGTACAGGTTGGTTTCTGATTGGTTGACATTTGGGAATAATCAGGAGAATTTCTCAAAGTCATATTTTGTCATGAAATATCTGTGTACCAATTATTTTCATTGGAAAAAATGACAATAGCATTGTAAAACTATCTTACTTATTCAAAAACCCTTTTGTAGCATTTTCTTTTATTAAAATGAAAATACAATTGATGACTCTTCTTTCTTAATATTCAATATTCACTATTCATTCCTGAACAAGTTGGAACAAAAGCCCCATTTATATATTTTTAAAAGGCAAAGGGGAATGTGTTTTTTTAAACTAATTTTATAGCCTTATAGACACATTATTATTATATAGTAACAATACATAATAATGAGTATCATGGCATTTTCTTTTCTGCAAAAAAAATTTTTTTTGTTTTTTGAGACAGGGTTTCTCTGGATTGTTTTGGAGGCTGACCTGGTACTCACTCTGTAGACCAGGCTGGCCTCGAACTCACAGGGATCCGCCTGCCTCTGCCTCCTGAGTGCTGGGATTAAAGGCGTGCACCACCAATGCCTGGCCTCTGCAAACATTTTATCTAAGGATTTATTACTATGAAAATTCCTCTGGAAGAAGAAATACTTACAGCCACCATCAGTTATTTTTACATAAGAGCAAATTAATTAATTAATTAATCTTCTCTCATGTATTACATTCAGGTTGCACTTTTCCCTCCCTCCCCTCCTGCCAGTCTCTCCCCCTACCTCCCCTCTTCCCCAGATTCACCCCTTCTGCCTCCAGGGACACCCACCAACACAGCATAAAAAGAAGGATGGGATAAGCATTGGGGTCAGGAACACCATGGGAATACAGCCCACAGAATCAACTGGCCAGGACTCATGAGGGCTCACCAAAAGCAGGGAGGCTGTATGAGTCTGGCCTAGGTCCTACATACACATTATGGTTGAGTAGTTTAGTGTTCTTGTAGGATTCCTAACTCTGGGAGTGGAGTCAGTAGCTGACTCTTTCGCCTACTTGTGTGGCCCTTCTACTGAATTGCCACGTCTAGTCTTGATGTAATGGTATGTGGCTAGTCTTATTGTAACTTCTTATGCTGTGTTTGGTGAATGTCCCTGGAAGGCCTGCTGACTTTTGCTCTCAGTTGGTCCCCTATATTAGGATGAAAGGTTGTAACAATTAGATGGACTTAAAGATAGAAATAGGTCCCAATTCCTTGGGGTAGCTCAAAGTGTGTTTAACAACAACAACAAAACTGATTGAAAGACATGACCTTATGCATAAACTAAAAGCCACCTTCACCTTCTTGATTGATGAGACATAGTAACAATACAGATGCCCAGCAAAATTTTGGTATCTTTCCCTCTGTCAGAAGAATGCCTCCTAGTTGAAAGTCCCGCCCCCAGTCAAAAGGTAGAGTTGGTCTATCTTTCAGATTGACAACAAAGATTTCCAAGTGTGAGGACAGAAACCAGCCACCCAGGACTGGCCCAACTACAAATTCAACTACCACTGACCAGATTAAACAATACCCAGTGTACCTGGAAATAACTAGGGAAATTGCAGTCTCATCGTGCCTGGATTAGAGGGAGGCATCCTGGTGCCCTGCCAGTCACTTGGAATACACCTCTCCTACCTGTGAAGAATCCTGGGACCTCTAACTACAGACTCATCCAAAATAGGCAGAAAATTAATAAGAGTGCATAGAGACCATCCACCTCATGACCCCAGACCCATTTACTCCTATGAATCTAATTTTTCCAGAAACAGGTCTACACTATCTTGGACCTGAAAGATTCATTCTTCAGCCTCCAATTGGCAACGTCAGTCCATTTTTGCTTTGAAATGAGGTATCCAAGGGAGGGTACAGAGGGCAACTTACCTAGACCAGGTTGACCCAAGGATTTAGAAAGTCTCCAATGCTCTTTGAAGAGACACTAAGTGCTGACCTCTTGCCTTTCCCTCAGAGGTTTCCTGGGATCATACTCTTATAAAGATGACCTCCTAGATTCTAAAACTAAAATAGATTATAAAAGGGCCACTGAGGGACTACTGAAAGTTATAAAACTTGGGCTACACAATATTGGCTAAGAAAGTATCACTTTGTACATCAGAGGGTACCTGATGGGGGGAGGCAGAAATGAGCCTGTCTCAGAGTAGGACTGCTGTCATCCTTCAGATTCCAACTCCCCAAACCAAGAGACAGGCTTAAGAGTTCCCAGGGGGCTAGGCGTGGTCACCTCTAGATACCAGGGGTTTTAAACTAACAAGTCAGTTACACCAACAGAAAGGGAGTACCGAGCCCCTAATATGAACTGAGACTAAACACTAGATGTTTGAGACTTAAAAACAGCTCTGACTTCAGCTCCTGCCTGAGTACTTTCAGACATCTCCATGCCTTTTCATGTTTGTCCACGAAACAAAAGGCATTGCAAAAGGGACTTTAACCCACATTTTAGGGGCCACCGAAAATGCTCTGTGACATACCTGTCCTAATGATTGGACCCTGTAGCTACAGGCTGGCCCACTTGTATAAGAGCAGTGGCAGCTACTACTAGTCTAAAGAAAACAAACAAAACAAAACAAAAAACAAATAACCAAGTCAACTCTGGGTTAGGATCTTATACTCACAGCACCCAAAGCAGTGGAGGCCCTCCTCTGAGGAACACCAGAATGCTGGCTATCTAGTGCCTGCATGACACCATTCTCGGCCCTACTCCTGGACCACCCTTATGTCTGGCTTGAGAAACCCACTGTCATCAATCCTGGTACCCTCTTGCCTGATGATGGCCTGCAGGTGCTTATCCATGACAGCTTTGAGATGACACACCCTTGGAAAGATTTCGATGCAGCGCTCTACCCAGATGGGAGCAGTTTTATTACAGATGAAACCAGGTGTGTGGGGCTGCAATAGTTACTTCAACTAAAATGATTAGGGCACAAGCCTCAGGGCCAGGTACCTCAGCCCAGAAAGCAGAACTGTTAAAAACAGAACACCATGAATATGGCAACACGTACAAAGGAATGCATTCAACAGGGATTGGCTTACAGTTTCAGAGGTTTGGTCCACTATCATGATGGGAAGCATGGTGGCAGGCAGGCAGGCATGGTGCTGGAGAAGGAGCTGAGAGTTCTACATCTCGATCTGCAGGCAGCAGAAGGAAAAACTGTGCTACCCTGGGCATAGCTTGAACACAGGAAACCTCAAAGCCTGCCCCCAAAGTGACACTTCTTCAACAAAGTCACACCTACTCCAACAAGGCCACACTATGGGGTCTCCCTTTTCCTCGTGGTCTGTTGACCACCAGGCTGTGAGGACAAAGGGAGCTTAAGCAGTGAGCAGGACTTTGTATGGCCTGTGAGTATGGTGGCAAGCGCCTTCCAGGAGTCAGCTTCGGTGAGAAGCTCAACCTTGTTCCAGAGTGAGGGGAAGATACAGGGCAGGGACAGCAGCTGGGCTGCCACCTAAGGGGTGCTCACAGTGTGCTTCATTTGCATTTGGCAGCATGGTCCCATCATGGGAGCACAACACCTAATTATCATATGGGTGGCAGGGTGAGGGCATTTGCCAGAGACTAACTTGTTGTTGACTGTTAAGATAATTAAGACATACAAGCTGGGTGGTTGGTGGCGCACGCCTTTAATCCCAGCACTCGGGAGGCAGAGGCAGATGGACCTCTGTGAGTTCCAGATCAGCCTGGTCTACAAGCACTTGCTCCGTTCCCCCTTCCCTCTCTTTTACCCCCATCCACTCTTCCTCTGTCTCCATTCAGAAGCGGGTAAGGCCTCCCATGGGAGGCCACAAAGCATGGCATATGAGGTTGAGGCAGGACCAAGCGCCTCTTGCTTGCATCAAGGCTGGGCAAGTCACCCCACCATAGGAAATAGGTTCCGAAGAGCCAGATCATACATCAAGGATGGTCCCTAGTCCCACTGCTAGGAGCCCTACAAAAAAAACCAAGCTTCACAACTGTCACCCAGATGCAGAGGGCCTAGGTGGATCCCATGCTAGCTCCCTAGCTGTTGGACCAGAGTCTGAGCTCCCTCAAGCTCAAGTCAGCTGTTTCTGTGGGTTTCCCCATCATGATCTTGAGCCCCATTTCCAGATCTTGGCTCAGTGCTTGGCTGTGGGATTTCTGAACCTGCTTCCATCTATGATAATTAGGGTAGTCAAAATATGATTATAAGAGCAGGCCAGTTTGGGAACCCTCTCTACTATGGCTAGGAGACTTAGTTGGAGTCATCCTTATGGGTTCCTGGGAGTTTCCCTGGCACCAGGTTTCTCTCTAACCCCATAATGGTCCCTTCTATCAAGATACCTTTTTCAACGCTCTCCCCACTCCATTCCACCCTCAACGCAACCATCCTGATCCCTCATATTCCCATCCTTGAATTCCCTCCCCTCTACCACCACTCCTAGTTTACCTCAGAGATCTTATCTGTTTCCTTTACCCAGGGTGATCCATGTGTCCCTCTTAGGGACCTCCTTGCTACCTAGCTTCTCTGGGACTGAGGATTGTAGCCTGGTTTCCTTTGCTTTATATCTAATATCCACTTATGAATGAGTACATACTTTGTCTTTCTGGGTCTGGGTTATGTCATTCAGGATGATTTTTTTTCTAGTTCCATCTATTTGCCTGCAAATTTCATGATGTCATTGTTTTTCCACTAATACACCATTGTGTAGATATACCACATTTCCATTCTTCAGCTGAGGGGCATCTAGGAGGGAAGGTAACATGCCATAGACCTTATCACAGATGACTCGATAATGGAAGTACCATTTTGGCCATAAAACTCAGCACATATGGAGTTCCACCTGCCAAATAAAAAAAAAAAGAAATGTATCAAAGTTCGTAGATCTGGGAAAGTCTCTAAATGTACTGGCCTTGAGTTTTGGCTTCCGTAGTTGTGGTTCTGGCTAACTGTTCTTGTAACTGAAGTTTGTCAAAGCTCACCCTGAAAAAGGCTCCAGGTTAAACCGGGATCCGACTACCTAGGGTCACCACTGCCCAGATGATAGAGACTTGCTATTGGCTTAAACCCACATCCAGGTAGTCTTCTCTGGTGGACAGTCATATAATTTTCTGGGTTGCTGATGGTGCTTCTCCATTAAAGCCCATGGCCCATCAGAACCAAGCTTTCCTGGATGACTGTCTGTCTTTTCTTTATTCCTTGTTGCCCCAGTGAGTTAACTCTACTGTGCAGGTTGTGACAGTAAAATGTTAAGACTCCATGTCAGATTAACAGGCATCTTTCTTTCCCCACGCCCCCCCTCATTTTCTCTTCCCCCCCTCCATTTCATTGTGCTATGAAGGACATGGAAGTCCTTGCTAACTAAATCTAGCACATTTGAGAAAGCGTCTCCCCGCTTTTTATCCCCTTTATTGGATCACACATGCTCCTCAACTTACAAAGAGGTCACTTCCTGATAAATTCTTGATGAATTGAAAGCACCATAAATCAGGGATATATTTTAATCCACCTAACCTAAGGAGACCATGACCAAGGCAGCTCTTATAGAAGAAAACATTTAATTGGCAACTTGCCTAAAGTTCCTGAGGCTTAGTCCATTATCATCATAGCAGGTGCAGGTGCAGGTGCAGGTGCTGGAGATGAGAGTAATATCCTGACCTGAGGCATTTCTCAACACATGACTGAAATCTCCTCTCAGGACCATAGTAGCCATGTAGCCAGAGGCTGACATAAGTGACTATTTTGGCCTGACAATGTTCACAGTTGTTATTTTAATCCTTTGTAGTATAACATAAAATTATATTCTACAAAGAGATTATTCAAACACTGTATAATTTCAGTTATCTTAGAACTCATACACTTTTAAGTTTCTAGTATTTTAGACAATGCATTTGTGATATTTTCAACTTCGCAGGACCTGGGCTCACCTAGGAGATGAGCCTGTAGGCATGACTTGGAGGGATCATTAAGATAAGTTAGCCTATGGCCATGACTGTGAGGAATTATCCAGCTAAATTAGCCTCTGGACATGTTTCTAAGGAATTATCTCTGTAAGGTTAATCGCGGTGAAGAGACACATCTTGGAAGCCAGATGTTTGACTACATCTTGAAAACTAGCTGAAAATGAGCACGTCATTCTCTGCTGGGTACTTCAGATGGAGTATGAGCAGCGGCCCCAAACTCACATTACAGTTACTTCCTTTTGCTGTGATGGGGTGTACCCTAGAACCCAGAGCAAAAACAAAATTTTCTCCCTTCTCTCTTTTTTTCCAGCTATTTTGTGCTAGGAGCAAGTGAATTAATGTGCCGGGTTGTGGTTCACACCTTTAATCCCAGCACTTGGGAGGCAGAGGCAGGCGGATCTCTGTGAGTTCCAGGCCTGCCTGGTCTACAGAGCGAGTTCCAGGACAGCCAAGGCTACAAAGAAAATCCCTGTCTTGAGAACTGGGGGAGAGGGGGGGGGAGACAGAGACATAGAGACAGAGACACAGAGAGAGACAGAGAGAGACTAATGATATTTATACAGCCATCTGTTCATGATTTTTACTTTAATTCCATTTATCAAACAATATGTTGCTTATGACCTTGATTCCTTTAAATTCATTGAGACTTGTCTTGTGGCTCAGAATATAGCTATGTCTGCATGTAAGAATTCTCTTGTCATTGGGAAGAGTGTTGCATAAATACGACACCAAGTGGGTTGTGTCAACTTTATTAAAAACTGAGAGAGTAGATGTCGTAAAACAATCCAGGGACGGTATACAAACTGTCTTCAGGTGCCTATAGCACAAAGAGAGATGCTCTCTCAGCCTGGACTCTTAGGGGAGTGCCTTGACCCTACCAAGAGTAAAATGACAGACTCTAGATATCCCCTATGTGGAAGGATTTGGCAATAGGGTGGGAGGGAGGAGGGGAAGGGGAGTGTGGCAGGAGGGGAGGGAGAGGGAACTGGGATTGACATGTAAAACAAGCTATTTAAAATTAAAATAAAAAATGATAAAAAAAAACAATCCAGGGACAAGCAGAGGACTGAAATATGGAAAATAATGTACAATAGAGCATCTGCTAACTCAGGGAGGTCAAGAACGGCAAGGGTTTGTAGGGGTGAAGTGCGGAGGTCAGACAGTTGCTGGGAAACATCCTTGGCTACAAGAAGCAATGACAAAGTGACATCAGTCTCCAGTTCAAGAAAAACTTCATCAACAGACGTACTCACAGAAGTATCTTTTGCGTGTAAGGTCGTAGTAGGGCTCGTACACTTCAAATAGTGTTTAAAGGAGTATAGGAACCATTCCTGCCACAGTTGTGTGTGTGAAAGCCCTCCCTTCAAGGCCCCCTGCTTCCATTCCAGTTTAACTGTCTCCATTGTGATTCTTGCAGTGTTCACAGCCGATATGCTGTCCAGTTCGACTACGCTCTGTGGGTTTTCTGTTTTTGTCCTATACGCTCTGTGGGTTTTCTGTTTTTGTCCTATCAGTTATTGAGACTGGAAACATTTGAATGTGATATTGGATGTGGCTATCATTCCTTATTAGTATAGCAGGTATAAATAGTCCCCCTTCATATTTTGAAGCGGTACTATTAGGCATATACTATGGGTTTATTTTAATGCTTAGACAGGATTTTATTATATAGTCCTAGCTGGCCTCAAGCTAGCGGGTCTCCATCTAACAGACATCCAACTGTCTTTGCCTTGTCATTGCTGCGAATAAAAGGCATGTGCTACTGCCTCCAATCAAGGCTTGTTTGTTTGTTTGTTTGTTTACCAGTGGATGAATTTCCCTCTTTATTTTCACTGGCAATGTTCTTTGTCCCCCATCTGCCTCAATTTTAAAATTCATTTAAGCCTTCTCTTGACTATTGTGAAGATGTTCACTTTAATCTGCGAAGTACCTGTCTTTAAAACATACTTTCTGTAGTTAACACATGGTTGGATCTGCTTGTTTTCAAATGTAACCTGACGATCTATTCTTCATACTTTAAGTTCAGATCATTTATAATACATTTAATACGATTGGTGCTATGACAAGGACCGTCGATTATCTTGACATTAGTTTCCTATCCCGCCCGGAATGAAAAAAGTTTTGTGTAAATATATGAAACAACAGAAGTGCTTTTTCATTTTCAAGGGTGTCATGTTACGGCAAAAGTAGGATTTTGCTACAAACGGGAAGAATGTGTTTGTGTTTGTTTAGGACACCTTCCCGTGAAGTCCTTCACTTTGGACTGTCCGATCCGGGTGACAGGAACTGCGAACCCTGCAAGGGTCCCGCACAAATGGCTCTCTGAAGTCTGATGTTACCTACACTGGTTTAAAACCAGCCAATCCTCTAGTTCAGTCTTTTCAAAGTCATCATGGTCCCTACCCTCGTGGCACAGCGAGGAGGAAGCCTACCGCGGGGGTGTCGGGCAAAGCGTAATCAAAGCAGTTGTGTCCGGATCTGATTTTACCCCAGTTCTGCACCTAAACTGTACTCTCCATAGGCGAGATTACAAACTGCCCGCGGAACCCGGAAGTGCCTTTTGATCACACGAGGGCGCCGCCCCTTTAAGCGCGCACCCCCGTGGGAACTCCCACAAGCCTCTGGGGCAGCTCCTAGACCGGCTGGCCCGCGTTGCATGCCGGGATCTCGCTGAGCCGCAGAGCGCCCGCCTTCCGCGAGTTCAGGACCCCGGGACTACGTTTCCCAGGAGCCACCGCGCCGGACGTAAACCATCAACTTCCGGTGTCCTGGCGGCGCTCCCGCGGACGGTCAGAGCTCTCTGGTGGGAGTAAGAAATTGCTCGTTGGCGTCGTTGTTCCCTGAGTGAGGCGGGCGCCGGCGGGCTGGGCGCGGACGGTGCTGTGTGTGGGTGAGTGTGTAAGGACTGTGTGTGCGCGCGTGTTACTGTGCGCGCGTGTGGCTGTGGGTCTCTGTGTGTGCGCTCTCGTGCACATCTCGAGCTCTCCGGTGCCGGTGTCCCCGCGCTCGTCGCTCTCCGCTCCCGCTTCCTCGCCGTCACGGGGCTGAAGCAGGGGACCAGGCTTCAGGAGCGAGAGCTCAGGGACGGAGTCTGGGGGAAGCTTTCCCTGAGCTCCACACTTGAGCTCGGGCCGAGCACTGGAGGCCGCCAGCGCCCCCGAGGGTCGCCCAGGAGGGCGGCTACTTGTTGCGTCCGTAACTTTCTCAGAGCTGTGGGCACCGTGAGTGTCGCGGGAAGGGAAGGGAGTGCGCTGGGGTGTGTGGTCTGGGGTCTCACGAGAGCTCGCTCAGGCTCCCCGAGTCCGCCATTGTTCAAAAGGAGGGAGGGCTTGGAGCGGAGTGCGAGCATCATTGCTGTACACCCAAGATTCAAGAGTGAGCTGGCTCCTTCTTTGTGTTTGAGAAACGAGGTTGTAGTGTTAGAATAGCGTTGTCGGTACGTGAAGGTGGAATGCGTAAATCGGTGTCTCCATCCTTGTGTTTACATTGTCCCCCCTTTCCACTCAATATTCATAGAATCGTTTCAGAGATCCTGACGCCTTCTCTCTACAATCAGTCCGTTTCCCCAAGGTGTTAGAGGTAGGGACCTCCAGAGGTTACCCTTAGGGGCTTTCAAACTCCAATTTGTCAAATTGATTACTATTTTTTGTCATCATGCATCACTTAGCGTTTGATTTTTAAAGGTCTCTTCTTTCAAAGCAGGGGGAAGCATAGAGGTGGTAGGCGATTTCTATTCACGCTCAAGGATTTTGGGTGTGGGAAAGTGACAGCACAGAATTTGACATCTTTGAGGGCTAGTGATATTCAGGGTGTCTGTGAGGAAACGGGTGGTATTGGCCAGATCCAGGTGTGCAGTGCTGTGGTTGAACTTGGGGATGTGGATCTGTGGTATCTGGTTGGAATCTTGGTTCTGTTCCCTTTCTGTAGCCCTGTCATGTTCCTTAGAGTGATGGTTTTGTTAGTGCAGTGCCAGCCGTATAGTAACAGCCTGATGTATTTTAGTTGTTGCTTTGTGTGGTTTTTTTTGTAGTACAGGTGTGAGTAGGCATGTTAGAAATAACTTGATTACGGGCTATATTTTTAAGAAAATGACTCAAGAAAAGAAGAAGGTAGGATTTATGGTATGCACTGTAATGTCAGCACTTGAGAGACAAAAGCAGGCAGATTTCTTTTTTTTTTTTTTTTTTTTTTTGGTTTTTCAAGATAGGGTTTCTCTGTGGCTTTGGAGGCTGTCCTGGAACTTGCTCGGTAGACCAGGCTGGTCTCGAACTCACAGTGATCCGCCAAGCAGGCGGATTTCTGTATGTTCATAGTCAGCTGAGTTCACATAACAAGTTCCAGGCTAGCTGGGGAATACAGGGGGACCCCCATCTCAAAACAACAAAATGAAAACGAATGTAGTAATGTAGAACAGATTTTCTTTAATGTTGAGATGAAATGTTTTGTATTGTATACAACATCATACTTTGGAGTCTTTATGTCCTGTGTGATGAATAAATCTACCGGCCACATTTGTTTGTAGTGAGCACATTTAATGTCTATTCTATGAATCTTTTCAAAACTGTTAAATCAACCCCGAGTTGCATGATGCATCTGGAAGTCGTGTTGTGTAGCTGAAATTTTGTAGCCCTTGATCATCATCTTCCCAAGTCCATTACGGATCCCCGTCTCCCACTGTCAACCACGACGCTGCACGTCCAGCCTCAGACACTCATAACCCCATTACCCACCTTTTACTTGTTCCTGTGAGGTAGCATCTTCAGATTCTGTATGAATGAAATCATGAGTGCTTATCTTTTGGTTTAAAGATTATTTTATTCAAAATAATCTGGTGTGGGTGTTTATGGCTACAGTGACTCTAGGTAGAGGGTCTACTGGAGCTGCAGTTACAGGCATTCTGAGCTGTCGGGGAACTGAATTCCTGACCTCTGGAAAAGCTGACCCAACCCTCAATCCCTCAGCCATCTCTCCAGCCCCAGCATGTCTTTTTGCTTTTAGGTAACTTCCCTTGTTATTCTCCACGCTCATCCATAGTGTAGTAAGTGTGTCCGTGAAGTTCCTGCTAGGTTTGCCCTGTGCTTTTATACTTTGCTGGGTTACATATCACAGCTGTGCAGATAATGCCTGGACTAACTGTTAACCAGCTCTGTTAAGTTTCTGTCTGGCAGACCTGTCCATTGTTGGGAATGGGGTGTTGAATTCTACCACTATTACTGGGCATTAATTTGTTATTTAAGCCTTAGTAATGTTTCTTTTACAAATGTAGGAGCTCTTGTATTTGGGGCATAGATGTTTGGAATTGAGATTTCCTCTTGATGGATTTTTCCTGTGCTAAATATGAAATGCCCTTCTTTATCTTTTTAGATTGATTTTAGATTGAAGTCTGTTTTGTTAGATATTAGGATAGCTACACCAGCATGTTTCTTAGGAACAGATTGGAAAACTTTTTCTCAACCCTTTACTCTGAGGTAATGTCTTGTCTTTGGGGTTGAGGTATGTTTCTTGTATGCAGCAGGATGAATTCTGTATTTGTTTCCCATCTATTATCCTGTCTCTTTTTCATAGGTGATTGTTAGTTACTGTTATTTTTGTTTTTGTTGGTGATGGCATTGTGTGTTCTTTTGGATTTGCTGCTGTAAGCTCATCTATTGCCTGTATTCTTGTTCTTGTGAATGCAGCTGACTTCCTTGGGTTGGAGTTTTCCCTCTAGTACTTTCTGTACTAGGGCTAGGTTTATGGATAGGTATTGTTTAAATCTAGTGTTGTCATGCAGTATCTTGTTTTCTCCATCTATGGTTATTGAAAGCTTTGCTGAGTACAGTAGTCTGGGCTGACATCCGTGGTCCCTCAATGTCTGCACAGTATCTGTTCAGGACCTTCTGGCTTTCATTGTTTACATTGAGAAGTTAGGTGTGACTCTGATGGGTCTGCCTTTGTATGTTACCTGGCCTATTGTTCTGTATGTTTTGATTATGTGGCAAGGGAACTTTTTTCTTTGTTCCAATCTATTTGGTGTTCTGTAAGCCTCTTGTATTATCATAGGTGTGTCCTTCTTTAGGTTGGGAAAGTTTTCTTCTACGATTTTGTTGACTACATTTGTGTCTTTGAGTTACACTTCTTTTATCTCTGTAGTTCTTGGGTTCAGTGTTTCCACGGTTTCCCAGATTTCCTGCATATTTTATGTTAAGGATTTGCTGGATTTATCATTTTCTTTGACCTGTGAATCTATTTTCTCTATTGTATCTTCAACTAATAAAATTTTCTCTTCTATCTCTTTTATTCTCTTGTTTATGCTTGCATTTGTGGTTCCAGATTGTTTTTTTTTAATTAAAAACTATCTTATTTTTACATACCAATCCCAGTTCCCTCTCCCTCCCATCCTCTCATTCCCTCCACCAACCCCCCCCCCCCACTCCTCAGGGAGGTTGAGGTCTCCCATCAGGGATCATCAAGGTCTGTCACATCATTTGGAGTAGAACCTAGGCCCTCCCTCATGTATCTAGGCTAGGAAAGTATCCTCCATAGGGAATGGGCTCACAAAGCCCACTCATGCACTAGAGATAAGTATTGGTTCCACTGCCAGAGGCCATATAGACTGCCCAGGCTCCTGACACCAGGTTCAGGGGACCTGGTTCAGTCCTATGCTGGTTCCTCAGCTGTCAGACTGTGAGCACCCACTTGCTCAGTTCTGCTGTATCTGTGGGCTTCCCCTGCATGGTCTTCACACCTTTGCTGGACACTGCTCCCTTCCTCCAACTGGATTCCAGGAGTTTGGGTCAGTGCTTAGCTGTGAATTTCTGCTTTTGCTGCCATCAACTACTGGATGAAGGCTCTATGATGCCATTTAAGGTAGTCATCAATCTCATTGTGCGGGAAGGGCATTTAAGGTAGCCTCTTCCCTGTTGCTTAGATTCTTAGTTGGGGTCATCCTTGTGGATCCCTGGAGATTTCCCTAGTGCCAGATTTCTCATTAAACCCATAATGGCTCCCTCTATTAAGCTATCTCTTTTTCTGTTCTCCCTCTCTGTTCTTCCCCCAACTCGACCATCCCAGTCCCTCATGTTCTCTTCCCCTCTTTCCTTTTCTCCTGCTTTTTATCCTACCTCCCTCCACCCTCCTGGTGCCCCCAATTTACTCAAGAGATCTTGTCCCTTTCCCCTTCTCTGGGGGACCATGTATGACTCTCTTAGGGTCCTCCTTGTTTCCTAGCTTCTCTGGGGTTGTGGATTGTAGGATGGTTATCTTTTGCTCTATGTCTAATATCCACCTATGAGTGAGTATGTACCATGTTTTTCTTTCTGTGTCTAGGTTACCTCACTCAGGATGGTTTCTTCTATTTCATTGGTTTTTTTTCCCACTGAGTAGTACTCCATTGTGCAAATGTACCACACTTTCTTTATCCATTCTTCAGTTGAGGGGCATCTAGGTTGCTTCTAGGTTCTAGCTATTACAAATCATGCTGCTGTGAACATAGTTGAACAGATGTCCTTGTAAGAATGTGCATCTTTTGGGTGTATGCCTAAGAGAGAAATTGCTGGATCTTGAGGTAGACTGATTCCCATTTTCCTGAGATACCGCCATACTGATTTCCAAAGTGGCTGTACCAGTTTCTGTTCCCACCAGCAATGGAGGAGTGTTCCCCTTTCTCCACATCCTCTCCAGTCCAAACTGTTGTTGGTGTTTTTTATTTTAGCCTTTCTGACAGGTATTAAGTTGGTATCTCAGTTGTTTTGATTTACATTTCCTTGGTGGCTAAGGATGTTGAGCAATTTCTTTAAGGTATTTGTCAATTTCTTCAGTTTTTGTTTGTCTTTTCCTCCATTTCCTTAAGGGAATTTTTCATCATGAGATGATTTTAAGGGTCATTCATCTGCATTGGGGTGTTCAGATCTTGCTGTTGTGGCACCACTAGTCTCTATGTGTTGTCGAGCGTGTTCTTACCTTGTGGTCTGTGCATCTCTTTCTCTAATAGTATGGGTGGAGCCTGTGCTTCCGGGGCCCCTTTCTCCAGTGGTATAATTGGGGGCTGCATTGACTGTACTTCAGGTGCAAGCAGAGCAGAGCCTCCGGTTATCGCTCCAGATGGGCTTAGGTAGTCACTCCTTGAGGTGCAGGTGGAGTACAGCTAAGATGGACACTCCTCCCGTTGGAGGCGGGGCCATGGCTATGGTAATTGCCCCTCTGGGTGTAGATGGGACTGAGGTTCCAGTGGTCACTGCAGTAACGGGCTATCTCAGTACCAAGCAGTGGCAGTGGATGTTGGCTGGGGCACAGGCGCTCTCTGCCAGAGGACCTCCTTGTGATATTCTGGAAGCTGCTGCTGTTGCTGTCTCTCCCAGCAGTTGCTCCCTGCTCCTGGGCGGGTGGCTTGGCATCCCTCTGATGCTGCTCTGGGGTCTCCCAGTCACTTCCTAGTGATTCTCCCTTTAGGTTCAAGCAGTCAAACAAGGACCACTGAGCTGATAATGGACACTTTAAAAAAAGATAGTTCATTTTTTATGAGTGTTTTGCCTGTATATCTGTATATGCACCATTTGCATTCCTTGTGCCTGAGGGAGATAGAAGAGGGTGTCAAACCCTCTGAAGCTGGAGGGAGAGATGACTATGCATCACCATGTTAGTGTTTAGAATTGCAGCTGCAGCCTGACCCTCCAGACTTGTCCTCACTCAGCCCTGAGTGTTCAGAGGAGTTACCGTTCAGTTGCCATCTCCCCTGTCAGCCCTGAGGGTGGGATTCCAGTGGGAAGATCTGCTTAAGGTCGGGGGTTAGCTGCCTGTCAGAAGGAACGTGGGGTCCCCCCTGCTGGCATCTTCTGGGGACTTCTCGGCAGGCGTGCCTGTGCTCTGCATGTCCGCACTGAGTCCTTGTCAGTGGCTTGTCTGGGTTGGGACAGAGTCGGCTTGTGTGGACTCCTGTCTGCTTCTGTTTGTGAGTGGGTGGCTATGATCGGTGGACAGGAGTGTGTGAGTGCGGATGCCTGGAAATAAACGTGGTCAGTGAAGCCATGCTGACCCGAGTCAGTCTGGGAACATCAAGTGACAACCCAATGAAGACTGTCTTTTTGTCCCCCAGGGGAGGACCCTGAAGAAGAATGGCCAGCTCTGGTTCTCAAGACATGGTCTGTGTAAGTTACGTTCTCTCTTTACATAGGGTGACTTTGAGGTTAGGTGACTCTGCTGTCTTTCTCTCGTGAAGCTTCCCCAGGACCCACAATCCTCCAGCCCAGGCTGCCCTGTCCCTCTCAGTGAGGGTTGGAAGGTCAGAGCACTTCCTGTCTGCCTCTCTCCCGCTGCTTCTGGAGTTTTCTGAGTGTGTCCCTGACCATCTGCTGTCTGCTTGGTCTGTGATCAGGGAATAGTGTCCTTGCAGTGGGGGCCAGAGTCCCACAGGGAAGCAGGGTCTTTGGGGTTCAGAATGTTAATGTGATGGTGTCTTTGACTGCACTGGGAATCCTGATTGACACCTTTGGTGTGTTCAGGCTGATGACACGGGTTTGAGAGTGAATGTCCTGGGTGCATGTGTGTGAGGAGATGACCTGCTTGAGGGTCTTTAAGAGAGAGTTCAGTGGTGAGAGGGACAGGTCATCCAGGCTGCGATTGGAGGGGACGGCAGTCTCCAGAGTTCAGGGAGACCTGAGACACATCATCATCTTGAACGCAGTCAGGCGCCTTGAGCGTTTCCATGGCTCCTTTCCCACTCTGGAGTCCTTTCCCTTCTGTTTCTCCATCTTGAAGAGGCTTCCGCAATTTCACTCTGCTGTGTTTGTGGTTTCAGGGCTCAGTGACATTTGGGGATGTGGCTGTTGACTTCTCTCAGGAGGAGTGGGCCTGCCTGGATACTACTCAGAGGGTCTTATACAGGGACATGATGTTGGAGACCTACAGCAACCTGGTCACAGTGGGTAAGGCCATCTGTCCCCATGAGTGGGGGATGTGTCCTCTACACTGGCTTTCCTTATTCTGAATGAACAGACAGGGCCGTCTTTCCCGTGGTAGCTGAAGCTGGGCTTGGTGGCCCATTCCTGTCATTCCTTCATTCATAAGACTGAGGAAGGAATATTGCTGTGAGTTCAAGGTCACCCTCAGATACATAATGAGTTCCAGGGTAGTCTAGTCTAAAAGCCCCGTTTCAAACAAAACAAAACAACAAAACAAAGAAATAAAATGAAATAAGTAAGGAAGTAAATCAGTAAATAAGAATTAGTGTCTAGTGAGATAGCTTGTTTGTTAAGAGAACTGGCTTTTCTTGCAAAGGACCCAGGTTCAGTTCCCAGCTCCATAATGTGACCTACTGTAACTCCAGTACCAGGGGACTGATGTTCTCTTCTTGTCTCCATGATCATGCATGCATGTGGTACTCAGATGTCCATGCACACAGACACTTACATGTGCATAAAATAAAGTAGATTTAAGTCAATAGAATTTTTAAAGAGGTGGCTGAGTTCCTCCTTCTTCCCAAAGGTATGATGGGAGATTTCTCCGGGTGAAAACAGGGCCTTCATGAAGTGCGTGCCTTTTGTCCACACTTTGGAGATCCTCTCAGTAAGGCCTGGGATCAGAGAGACCCTGTCTCAAAAACCAGAGTGGGGAGCAATCAAAGATGACACCTCACACTGCTCCCTGTCCTGTTCACACATGCATGAGTGTCTACACACACTTGTGCACACACCCTCAAAAGATACATACACTACATGTACACACACACAACTAAATAAAAGGCTGTTCTGATTTACTTACTAATGAATCAGTAGAATGGATTCAAAAGAGAAGGGGACACATCCTGTTTCCTTCTGTGAACATTTCCTTTACCTGCTTTAGTTTTAGGGTGTGATGTTTGTCTTTTTCATTGTGCAAACTGTTAGAATGAGGTGTAAGTGTGGAAGACAGCAGCATAAGTCACAATAATGATGACCATTTTCATGGCGGGGATGTAACTCAGTGGTAGAGCACTTGCCCAGCATGTTCAAGGTTCTCGTTCCATCTCCAACATGACTAAATCAATGAATGAAATTAAACAAATAATAACTAGACAATATTCAAATAGTCTTTAGCCTTAACAGTATCCTTATCCAGTGAATACCATCAACTCGATCTAAATTATTTTCATTATTATTTTTGAGATCAGGTCTCGTGTAGGTCAGGCTGACTTTGGACTTGCTGTGAAGCTAAGGCCAACCTTGAGCATCTCATCTTCTGCTTCCATTCCTTAAGTGTTGTGATTTCAAGTGCTGCCATCATGCCAGGTCTTTAGATGGGAACATTGCACATAGAATCCAATGGGACTTGCCTAGATAAATGGCCTTATTAGTGAGCTGCAAAGATGGGGTTTACACTAGAGTGTAGCCTAAGAGTTCATGTTCTCACTCACTAAATATGTATTTCCCTTATGTGATAAACCCCTATTTGTGATAAGCCCCTATCTGTGTTTAAATGAGATTAAACCCTTTTCTGAAACAACTGGTTTCTTATCCAGGTTGCTCCTCCTCCTCCTTCTTCTTTGAAGTCTTTCCTCAGTATTTCTTGGGCTTGCAGGCATGATCCACCATGCCAAGCTGTATAGACCTTTATAATAATTAAATCTGTATTTTTAAAAATCTGCACAGGCAGCTCATGGTGGCACCGCTTTTAATCCCAGCATTTGGGAGGCAGAGGCAAGCAAATCAGGTAAGTTCAAAGCCAGCCTGTTCTACATATCAAATTCCAGGATATCCTGGGATAACTAGAGGTACCAAGTCTTTACAAAACAAAAACAAAAAAGAATACAAAACAGAAAAACTCTACAAGTGTCCTTTTTTCTTTCTTTTAAGTGGGAAGTTCTATTTCCAAACCCGATCTGATCACCTTATTAGAGGAGGAGAGAGAGCCCTGGATGGTTGTGAAGGAAGAAACAGACAGCCCCAGCCCAGGTGAGTGACAAGTCAGGGCTCCAGCATTGCCAGACACAGCGTGGTCGGAGAGTCACCTCATGCCTGACACTGGGTTGACACACTTCCTTCAGAGCGCCAAGACCTGTGGAAGACCACGGCTGAGACCTGGGAGGGAAATCACGGTCATAGCAAAAGCTGTCACAGGGGCTTCTAGATCATGAGTCACTAAGTCGTTCTTATCTCCTCCCTCTTACTGGGGCAGTTACCCTCTTTCTCATTTTAAATGTATTTTCTTGTTGGTTGGGTGTGTGGGTGCACATGTGTGCAGGTACCCACAGAGACCATCAGAGAGTGTCAGATACAAGTGTTATGATTTCAAGTATGTGCTACCATGCCAAGGTTTTAAATGGAACATTGCACATAGAATCGAATGGAACTAGCCTAAATCAATAGCTTAGTGAGCTGCAGCGATGGGCTTTATACTATACAGGGTAGCCTAAGGGTTCATGTTTTCACCCACCATGTGTATTTTTCCTCTTAAGTGACAAACCGCTGTCTGTGTTTCCATGAGTTTAAAACCTTTTCTGAAGCAGCTGGTTTTTCATCCAGCCTCTTCTCCTTTTTCTCTGAAGTCTTTCCTCAGTATTACTCAGGCTTTTCTTCTAAATCTGTTTTTCCGAGATGGGTCTTGCTATGCAGCACAGACTGGCTGGCTCATTCCCCCAGCTGTGGGCTTCCAGGCATGATCCACCATGCCAAGCTATATAGACCTTTCTAATAAATAATGTCTGTATCTTTAAAAATCTGCTCAGGCAGCTCATGGTGGCACCACTTTTAATACCAGCATTTGGGAAACAGAGGCAAGCAAATCAGGTAAGTTCCAGGACATCCTGGGATAAAGAGACTAAGTCTCAAAAAACCAAACAAACAAAAAACCCAAAACTATTCTCCATAAGTGTCATTTCTTTCTTTTTTTTCTAAGTGGGAAGTTCCATTTCCAAACCCGATCTGATCACCTTATTAGAGCAGGAGAGAGAGCCCTGGATGGTTGTGAAGGAAGAAACAGACAGCCCCAGCCCAGGTGAGTGAGAGGAGGCGGGGCTCCAGCATTGCCAGACACAGCATGTGGTCGGAGAGTCACCTCATGCCTGACACTGGGTTGACACACTTCCTTCAGAGCGCCAAGACCTATGGAAGAAAACTGGTTGAGACCTGGGAGGGAAGTCACGGTCATGGCAAAAACTGTCACGGGGGCTTCTAGTTCATGAGTCACTAAGTCGTTCTCATCTCCTCCCTCTTACTGGAGCAGTTGCCCTCTTTCTCATTTTAAATGTATTTTCTTGTTGGTTGGGTGTGTGTGTGCACATGTGTGCAGGTACCCACAGAGACCACAAGAGAGTGTAACTCCCCTGGGGCTGGAGTTACACGTGGCTGCTGGTACTCAACTCAGGTCCTCTCTTAACCTCCGACCCAGTGATGAGACAGTTTGAACACCGGTACAAACGGTAGCACAGTGAGGCATAGCACATAATTGCATAGCACATAATAATTGCAATTGCAAGTCCTCATAGACACTGTCAACACGGTGTGATGGTGTATCCTGTGCTTCTGGCTATTACAAGTAATGCTGCTATGCCCATAACTGAGCAGATGTCCTTGTGGTGTGAGTGTCCATCCTTTGGGTAGATGCTCAAAAGTGGTGTTGCTGGGTCTTGAGGTAGATTGATTTCTAATTTTCTGAGAAAACGCTATACTGCTTTCCACAATGACTGTAAAAGTTTACACTTTCACCAGAAATGGTGGAGTGTTACCCTTACTCCACATTCTCTCCAGCATAAGCTGTCATCAGAGTTTTTGATCTTGGACATTCTGTTAGATGTAAGATGGTATCTCAGATAGTTGGATCTCAAATTAGATTGATTCCAACCTTCCTGAGGACACACAACACAATTTCCACAGTAACTATACAATTTTACATTCCCACCAGCAGTAGATGCCTGGTCCTTTTACTCTTTACCCTTGGCAACATGAGTGGTCACTTGTTTTATTGATCTTAGCCATTCTGATGTTAGTATAAGAGGAGAGTTCAGAGTAGTTTTGATTTGCATTTCTCTGAAGTCCAAGGATGTTGAACTAAAATTTAAGTGTGTCCTAGCCATTTTAGTTTTCTCTTTTATAATTCTGTTTAGACGTGTATCCCATTATCCATTGGGTTTTTTTCTTGATATCTAGTTTTTTGAGTTTATATATTTTGGGTATTAGCCCTCTAATTGGTAAATTGGAAAAATCTTTTCCCATTCTGTAGGTTGCACTTTGTCTGAATGACAGTGCCCTTTGCTGTACAAAATCTTTTCAGTTTCATAAGGCTCCACTTATTACTTGTTGGTCTTCATGCCTGTGATGATGGTGTTCTGTTCACTAAGTCTTTTCCTGTGCCAGTGGGTTCTGTCAGGTTCAGGGCACCTAGTTTCATGTTAAAAGGTTTTTGATTTATTTGGGGTTGAGTTTTGTCAAGTGTGATAAGTATGGATTTATTTGTATTCTTCTACATGCAGCCATCCTTTTTGACATATACCGTTTGTTGAAGATGCTTTCTTTTTTCTAGTGTGTATTTTTCGCTCCTTATCAACAATCTATAGTTGTATAGTCTGGGTCTTCAGTTTGATTCCCTTGACCAACGTGTGTTTTTCTGCCAGTACCATGCTGCTTTATTACTATAGCTCTGTAGTACAACTTGAAATTAGGGATGGTTATACCTCCTGCAGTTCGGTTATTATATAGTATTGTTTTAGTTATTCTGCCTTTTTAAAATGTGTGTGTGTGTTTACATATGAAGATGAAAATTGGCCTTTTCAAGATCTGTGAAGAATTTTGATGGAAATTGCATTGAATTCGATTGCTCTTGGTAGGATGGCCATGTTTACTATATTAATATTAGTTGAGGCTGTTGTGAGGGGTATTGTTTGCTGTGGAAGAATCCTTTTGTACATGGTAAAGATTTTTCTTTGAATTGGTTTAATTAAAAGCTGACTGACCATTAGCCAGGCAGAAAGAATAGGCGAGACAACCAAACTAAGGATGCTGGGAGGAAGAAGGGTAGAGTCAGGAGAGTGCCCAGCCTTCTGGACACAGAGGAGCAGGACAAGTACAAAATGAGGTCAACAAGCCATGAGCCACATGGCAAGACATAGATGAAAAGAAATGGGTTAATTTAAATTGTAAGAGCTAGTTAGTAAGCCTGAGCTGTCAAGCCAGCCACTTACAATTAATATTAAGTTTCTGAGTGATTATGCCGTCAGCCAAACATTTACAATTAATACTAAATTTCTATTATTTGGGAGTGGCTGCGGGACAAATGTCTAACTACTGTTGTTTTGCTGATTTTTTTTTTCATTTCTCGGTCAGTTTGTCATTGTTCATAGGAGGGTTACTGATTGTTGTAAGTTAATTTTGTGTCAGCCTTCTTTTCTTGAATGTGTTTATCAACTATAAGAGTTCCTTGGTCGAATCTTCAGGGTCACTTATGTATATTGTTGTATCATGTGCAAATCAAGATACTTTGACCTTTCTGATGTGTATCTCTTTGATCTACTTCAGTTGTCTTACTGCTCTAGGTAAAACTTCAAGTACTTTATTGACTTGATGTGGAGAGTGTAGACAACTTTGTCTTTTTCTGGATTTTAGTGTAATTGCTTTGAATTTCTCTATATTTAAGTTGATGCTATGTGCTTATATGATGATATATTATCTATGAACTAGTGACCGGCTGCTTTGCTTATCTGACTCTCAGCTTGAGCCCCAGTATCAGTCTCTGGGTTTTTACTTTATTTGCAAAGGTAATCCACTGAGCATGAAAGTGCCTTTGCCTCAACTGCTAACAGTATCCTGTCCAAATTAGATGAGCAGGACACCAAAAAGAGTGACTGCTAACCTTGCTACGACAAGGTGGTTCAGTCCTTCAGAATATCCTGCTTCACAGAAATGTCTGTCAGATATGCTAGGTCTATAGGCTGAAGGTGGATGCCCCAACATTGCAGAGGAACCTTGGTGGCTATCCAGGCAGTCAACTGTTTCTGTCATTTCTCACATTTTTTGGAAGTCACTTGCTCACACTTCCTGCTTTCTCAGTGTTATTTCCTTCTTAGGTTTCTAAGGGAGTTGCAGACTGGATAGTACTCTTGTTTACCAGACTCATAAAAGAAACTCACTAAAGATATATAAAGTGTAAAATGTTGAGAGACATTAAAAGATAATTTGATAATGCAAATTAGAATAGAAAAGTAAATTAGATACAAGACTTTGGACTCACCAAGATAGGCTAGATAATAAAGAATTTTCTCAGAATTTGTCAAATACAAATGGACTAGACATTGTTGATAGTTATTGCCTATATATATATTGTATATACATATTTATATAGTTTTTCTTATGTTAGTTGTAGCCTTTTAATGTTAGACAAAAAGGGGGAACTGTGGTGATATATTATTTATGGTTTAATAAAGCTTGCCTGAGAATTCAAAAAGCAAAGCTAGCCTCAAGCCTCAGAGCAGGCGGTAGTGACACACATCTTTAATCCCAGGACTCAGAAGACAGGCAGATGGAGCTCTGTGAGTTCAAGATCCAGTTCTAAATAGAAACAGCTCACACAAAGGTGATCTCAGCATTTGGGATCCCACACTGTTAATCCCAAGAATTGAGAGGTGTAAAAGGAAGCATCAAAGGGTCTGTCTCTTGAGAGATTTAGTCTCCAGCTGCATTGAGGAGAGGCAGCAGCCTGAGGCTTAGTGGAGAGAAGGTGGAGACAGGATCACCCCTTTTAGTCTGAGGTAGAGGTAAGAGCTAGTGGCGGCTGCTTTGCTAATCTCACCCTCACCTCGAACCCCAATACCAGTCTCTGCGTTTTTACTTTTTGTGTTACAGTCTTGCTGTACACTGCCTCTTTTATGTTGAGGTTTGTCCCTTGTATTCCTAATCTCTCCAGGACTCTTATCATGAAACAATATTGATTGTTGTCAAAGGCCTTTTCTGCATCTAATGAGATGATCCTGTGGCCTTTTTCAGTTTTTTTATATGGTGGATTACATGTATCATTTACATGTGTTGAACCAGCCCAGCATCTTTGTGATGAAGCCTGCTTGTTCATGATTGATGATCTTTTTGAGTGTTCTCAGATTCAATTTGCAACTATTTTATTGAGAATTTTTGCATCTATGTTCATCAGGGAAATTGAAATCTAGTTTTTAGTATTGGATCTTTGTGTGGTTTGGGTGTCAGGGGTGCCTGAGGCCTTGAAAAAAGAATTGGGCAATGTTCTTTGTGTTTACCGTTTTTTTTTTTTAAACAATAATTTGAGGAACATTGGTCTGAACTGTTCTTTGAATGTCTGGTAGATTTTTGTGCTAAAACCATCTGGGCCTAGACTTTGGGAGACTAATGTTACCGATTATCATCATCATCATCTTCCTCTTCTTCTTCTTTTTGGTCTTTTGAGAAAGGGTTTCTTCTCTGTGTAGCTTTTAGATCAGGTTTGGCCTCGAACTCACAGAGACCTGCCTGCCTCTGCCCTCCGAGTGCTGGGATTAAAGGCGTGAGCCACCCCTGCCTGGCACTGATTCTATCCTTATTCTATTCCTATATGATCTTCATTTAACTTTAGCAAGTTGTATAAGTCCTAAAAATCACCCATTTCTTGTACATTTTCCAATTTGGCGGAGTTTAGGCTTTTATTGTATGTCCTAATGATTCTCTAGGTTTCCTAGGTGTGGTTGTTATGTCTTTTTTCATCTCTAATTTTGTTAATTTGGATCTTCTCTCTGCCTTTTAGTTAATTTGGCTAAGGATTTTTCAGTCTTAACTGATTTTCGAAAAGAAGTAACTTTTTTAAAATTTGTTTTTTTGAGATAGGGTTTCTCTGTGTAGACCAGACTGGCCTCACTGAGATCCGCCTGCCTTTGCCTTCTGAGTGCTGGGATTAAAGGCGTGCGCTGCCACTGCCTCCGCCACCACCACCACTACCACCTGGCATAAGAACCAACTTATTTTATTAATTCTTTGTATTTCTTTCCTTTGTCTCTATTTTATTGCTTTCAGCCCCAAGTTTAATTCTTTCTTACTGTCTACTCCTTGTGGGTGTAATCTCATGTTTTTGTTCTAGAGCTTTTAATTGTGCTGTTAAGTTGCATGAGTGAGACCTCTCCAATTATGTTATGTAGGTAAGTGGTTCCTTGAAGGTGCCTCTTAGAACCAGCTTCACTGTGTCCAAGAAGTTTGGGTGTGTTGTATCTTCATTTTCATTCAATTCTAAGACGTCTTTAATTTCCTTCTTAATTTCTGTATTGGCTCAATTTTCATTCATTATTGTGCTGTTCAATTTCTATGAGTTTGTAGGCTTTCTATTTTTCTGTCCTTATTGATACACAGCTTTAATCTGTGGTGGTTAGATAGCATTGAATGTGTATCTGTTGAGACTTGTTTTGTGTCCATGCATGTGGTGAATTTTGGAGAAAGTTTGATGAGGTGCATTTCTCTACCTGTTGGTGAGAGCAGGGTATGAAGTCTTCCACTATCTGTATGTGAGAGTCAATATGTGATTTATGTGTTGCTTACTAAATTGGGTGCCTTATGTTTGGTGCATAAATGATGGTGGATTTTTCTTTGATGACCATGTGGTGTCCTTTCCTAACTTTTCTGATTAGTTTTGGTTTCAAGTCTATCTTGCCAGATATTAATATGGCTACACCAGCTTGCTTTTTATTTCCATTTGCTTGGGATTAGAAGATTATCTTCCATTCTTTTACTATAAGGTGTAATCTGTCTTTGCATTTATGTTGTATTTATTGAATTCAACAAAATGTTAGATCCTGTTTTCATCTACATTCTGTTAGTTTCTCTTTTAATTGGAGGGATTAAGATCATTGATGTTGAGATACATGTTTGTTGATTCCTGTTATTTTATTGGCAATGTTTGTTGAATCCCGTTATTTTATTGTGGTGGTGGTAGGTGTTTCTCTTTCATTTGATAGTCTGGGATTATTTGTTCCTTGCGTTTTCTTGGTTTTGGTTAACCTCTTTAGGTTGTAGTTTTGTTTCTCCTAACTTCTATAAGGGTGCATTTGTAGATAGCCATTCCTTAAATTGGGTTTCATCATGGAATGTCTAGATTCTTCCATCTACAGTTATTGAAAGTTTTGCTGGGATTAGTAGTCTGGGCTGGCATCTGTAGTCTTTTGGAGTCTGTAAAATGTCTGTCCAGTCCCTTCTGGCTTATAAAGTTCTCATGGAGATGCCAGGAGTTATTCTAATAAGTCTGCTTTTATACTTGGTCTGTGTCTCTTGAAGCTTTTAATATTTATTCTTTGTCCTGTATGTATGGTGTTTTGATTATTATATGCCAAGAGGACCTTCTTTTCTGCTCCAGTCTATTTGGTGTTCTGTATGATTCTTGTACTTTGACAGACATTCCTTTGTCTTTACCTGGATTTCTTCTCCTTCCTCAGGCCATTGCCTCACCTAGTTAGGTTCATCAGTTAGCCACTTTAAAAATTGGTCTTTTGGTTCCTCTGTTAATTTGACACTTGTATTCTGTTTTTATACAGCCTTGATTGTTGGTGTCTGTTTTATATAGTGCCTTACAATATTTTCCCCATAAGCATGAATTTGTTTATTATCTCATATCTGATACTGAAGGAATATTAATCTGGGTATTCCATTGCTGCAATAGATCATGAGCCCATAGATGTATTGCCCTATTAGCCACATATGGCTTCAGCCTTCCTCTTTGTTCTCCTAGCCCTATACATTCAACTCATCTCGTGCTTTATTTTATCTGATATAGGATTCCAATCCCTAAGAATTGAATGTTTACCTCCTGAAGAGGCCAACTTGGATGTCAAAATTCTTGAGTTATAATGGTGACATCCACTCCAGTGTCCAGCAAACTTTCAAATATAGCATTATTTATCTGTACTCTTAGTTTTGGTCTTTGGTCATTTATAGAAATCTACCAAAATGCACATTTTTTTTTGTTTCCTCCATGAATGCTTGACTCATCCTCCGAAGCTAATCTACCACCTATAGCAGTATAATTTTTTACAATAGTCACTGGATTTCCTAATTTTTCTGGGGAGGATTGTCCTCCACTGTGACTGGGAATGACTGGACCACGTTTGACATGGGGGCCTTCAAGAGGTAAAGGGTTTCCTTGCTTGTCTCTTGTCGATCTACATTCATTGGCCCAGTGTTGTCGCAACTTCTACTTAATCCAGAAGGTTGAGACCTTCTGTTTGAGTTATTCCTAGAAGAAGCATTATTTCTAGGAATGCCTTGTCTACAATTTCTTCTCAGATGTCCTATTCTACCAAAATTTAAACATTTGATATCTTGATGTCTTTTCATACCTTTGGAGATTGCTTCTCCTACCCAAGCCCTACTGTTACAATCAAAAGTCTCCATATTGGCTGCATGCAGGATCCCTTCATCTGTTGGTGCTGATCTGATCTTTAGGGGCCCCAGCACCTTTTTGCATTCTAAATTAGCATTTTCAAAAGTTAGAGATTCAAGGAGCACTCAACTACCTTCTGGATCTGCTACCATTATTTATACTGCTTTAGTCAATCTTTGCAAAAGTTCACTGAAAGGTTCTTTTGGGCCTTGTATAACCTTAGTGTATGACTCAATTCTTTCCCCTGGTTCTTGACTCGTGTCCTAAGCATTCAAGACTGCTCTACAGCATAAGGACAAGATGTGTTCATCATATGTAGCTTGAGTATCTGCGTCAGCACAAAGACCCTCACTGGCCAGCACTCGGGAGGCAGAAGCAGGCAATTCTCTAAGTTCGAGGCCAACTTGATCTACAGAGCGAGTTCCAGAACAGACTCCAAAGCAATATAGAGAAACCCTGTCTTGAAAAACAACAACAACAAATGAAATAAAAAAATAAAGACCCTCACCAAGAATTTTATCTTGGGGAGCCTTATAACCTTTCTTTTTGCCTTGATGTTCAAGGTCTTTTGCCTCTTCTCTGCATAATGATTGCTACTTCATCTGTGGACCAAATTCTAGGACAGCTGAGACTAATTGGCTCCAGTCATTTGAGGTTATTCTATATCTTGTAGCCCATGACTCTACTATCTCACCTATAGTGAATGAATGCTACTGCTTTCTTAATACCTGTTAAGTCTTCCATACATACTGGCTGCCAATGACGCTGCATGCATCTCTCTGGATGTTTCTTATTTGCTGGCTTTTTGGTAATAGTAACAGGATTGACTAAAGCAGGTGATAATGCTATAACTTTTGGTAAGGCATCCCTGACCCTGAAAGATACTGGTAATATTAAATCCCCTTCATTTTATTGTATTTGTACCTCAGCTCCTGGTGTATCAGTTTGAAGGTTTTCTGTGGCCTGTAATCTATTCACCATTGTTTCTCTGAGTGTTTGAATTTCCTGGACAGTATAAACTTCCAACAATTACTTTAAATCTGTCAGTTTCTTGTTCTCTTCATTCATATATGATTCTAGAGATTTAATGTTAAATTCTCATCCTTAGTGATTATGTGGATGGCATGTAGATTGCCTTCCAAAAACAATGTTTTTTTTTTAAGTTTATTTTATGTGTATTGGTATTTTGCCTACATGTCTGTGGGTGTCAGATCCCTTGGAACTGGAGTTACAGACAGTTCTGAGTTGTCATGTTGGTGCTGGGAATTGAACTCTGGTCCTCTGGAAGGACAACCAGTGCTCTTATCCTCTGAGCTATCTCTCCAGGCCCCCAAAACAGTGTTTTATCTGCTAGCTTGTCATTAATCTCAGACATGGAGCAAATTTTTTTCTGTTAGCAGTTCAATACTATGTTGTATTTTTTGCATTTTGTTTGTGGAATCATCATTGCCATTTTCAATGTTATTAATCCTTTTCACTAAGTTCTCATTACCAGTCTATAAAGCCTGTATGATTTCTTTATTATGTTCCTCATTCTTTGCTCTATTATGAAACAATTTCTTTAAGGATATTATATTGATTATCAAGCTAATAGAAACTATGGCTGATAGTAAATATGTTCCAGGTAGGTCTTAAACCTTTTCTAAAATCCCATCCTTATAAGAAATGAGAAGACTTTTTACTTCCACTTTTTATCTGCCACTGGTGTAGAGTAGTTAATTGTATATATTTATGTATTTATCTTAAATTGCAAAAGATACAGTACTATACCTCAAGTAAAATCCCGGAAGGTGAGGTCTGGATGCTCTCTGGCTCGCTCGTCGATCTTAATCTGCAGTAACTATGTTTGGCCAGCAGGTGTACGCTGAAGTGAGTCCAGAGGCAAAGGCGCTCCGGTCTTTCTTGTACTTGTATTACAGTATACAGTTTCTTTCTAAACAACACTCAACACACCCAAACCAAATGAATTTTTGTTAGAAGAGAAGAGATTCAGTCTGTGCAAACCCCCGGTGGTTCTGATCCAGCGTAGCTGAGCAGCTGTTTTAGCAGCTAGAAGCTCCTTCCGCTGCCATGGCTCAGGTAACCTTACAGCTGCAAACGCAAATTCACAGTGGAAACAAAAACTGCCGCTCCAGAAGCTCTGCAGATGCCTTCCACACTGATGTGCTGGACGATCCTCACAACATACAATTTCCCACTTGAGCTTAGCACACAAATCCCCACTCGCAGTCTGTAGAGAGATGCCTTTTTTCTTTTCTGCTGCTTTGGTTTTTTCCCCACTAGTAGCCTGGGCTCTGCCACGTTGTAGTCCCCAAATAAACACACAAGAGGCTATATTAATTATGAAGCTGTTGGCCTTGCTTGTTTCTTACTGGCTAGCTCTGACTTAAGTATTTATCCCATAATTGTTAATCTAAGTATTTCTCTTACCAGAGAAAAGTTTCCGGGCTTCTTACCCCATGGCGGTTACATCTTGACTCCCTGTGTTTCTCCTACCCAGAGTACTCCTCGACTCCTATATTGGCTAACAGTGCTTTATTGACATATACACAGACTTTCCATCATCTCCTCTTTTCTGCCTAAATAAAAGAAAGGTCTTAACTTTACCATAGTCAAATTATATATAACAGAACAGTTATCAAATAAGAACACAGTTACAATATTTTGTCTATCAACATTCAGCAAGATTTAAAGTAAATATCATCCATTCCATCCTTGTAAGTTCAAAGTTCGATATGTAGCTTATCTTTTATCATAACTAAGGAAAACTATAAACATGCACCGGAATGAAGCAGTTAGCAGACTTGGGCAGTGCAGTCTACTGAATTGTAGGTTGGCCCTTTTTGGAACCCCAGAATGCAGTGAGGCTGTCGTGCGGGCTGATTGTGGGAATACAACCGTGTGAGTGCCAGTTGAAGGCAGGGTATTAATGAGTTCACTACGCCCAAGATAAATGATAAACAGGTGTTTTATTGAGGAACACCGTATATAGGTAAAGAACCACTATGGCATTCCTGCTCCAGAAGATGCAGTCTCTGCCTTCTGATACGCTCTGCGACCCAAGAGAGAGAGCCTGCAGTGCTTCTGATACGCTCTGCAACCCAAGAGAGAGAGCCTGCAGTGCTTCTGATATGTTCTGCGACCCAAGAGAGAGAGAGAGCCTGCAGTGCTTCTGATATGCTCTGCGACCCAAGAAAGAGAGCCTGCAGTGCTTCTCTACCTTCTGGTCACTCCTGCACCTGAAGCCACGCCTGAAGGGTGTGGCCTTTAATACAGATATCCTGGCAAGGCAAAGTGTTACTACACTTCAGCTATATGATAATACTCAGGGCCTGCAGTGGTGGGCTGGCTGGGCTCTAGTGCAGACATAGTATCTTGGCTTTTATTGTGTTTTCACATGGCGTCTAGGTATCTGGGTTTGGGACGATTGTAATTCTAGGTGCTGATATCTGGTCTTAATGTTTGTTGGATGAATGTTTTGTCCTTTGCTTTCTGTTTCCCTCTCTAGTTCTTAGGAGAGTGTGGTGGCTGTGCATTGCCTGGTAGGAAATACTTGTGGAATACTGATAGGTGAGGCCACTGGAGTGCCAGGTAAATTGTGTTTCTGGGTGTTGGGTGCTGACACAGGAAAGGGATGGGGTAGGAGGGTGTTGTTGAGGGGTTCACAAGAGTGACGAGGGCAGGTGCTCCACTAGGATCTGCTTAGTGTCCTGGGCATAGGAACCGAGAGTGAGGAGACATCACAGGAAATACTCTGCTACTGAGCTGGGGGTGAGATTGGGACTGGACTTGGAGGAACGGAGGGAAAGGTAAAGATCGGCAGGTAGCCCACCTGTTTCACTATCCAGAGTGGCGTGGCGGTTTCCAGGGAAATCTCTCTGAGTTGTTGGCTGGGATAAATCAGTGAGTGGGAGAAGGGTTTGGAGTGTGGATCTGTGATTGTGATCTGAGATCGGGGCAGGAAGGAAGGGGAGTCCACAGCAGGTGGTCTGCTACAAAGCTGTGGAGGAGACTGTAACAAGAGGTTCTTTGTCCCGGCTGGTCCCACTGCCCCTTAGGCCTGAATGAACATACAGATGCTACTATATTAGTCATAAAACTATTGGCCGGTGGCTAGGGCTTCTTATTGGCTAGCTCTGCCTTAATTATTAACCCATTTCTATTAATCTATGTATTTCCATAGGGTCTTATCTTACCGGAGAAGGGTCCTGACCTGCTACTCCTTTATGGTCTTCATGGCGACTGTTCTTGTGGCCTCCCTGTGCCTACCTCTCCCAGAATTCTCCTCGTCTCCTAGTCCTGCCTGTCCTCCTACTCCATTGGCCAACAGTGTTTTATTCATCAGCCAATAATAGAAACATACATACAGAAGGCCTTCCCCGTCATGAGCCTAGGGAATTGGATGAGGAGGAGAGTGGGAAAGATAGAGAGCTGCAGTTAGCCTAGCTGCTCTCCTGATCGGAGATGCGTAGTCGTCTCTAAAACTATAAAGAATTCTCTCTCTTTCTGCTTTTCTTTTTTAAGCTTGTTTTTGTTTTTCTCAGGCAGAGTCTTACTATCTAGACAGTGATGGCCTGGAACTCATGCTGTTGGTACTACTGGATCCTTTTTCCTGGTGTTCAAACTGTGCCACCACCACCACCAACAGTTTCACCTCCTTTTTAAGAATTCAACTCATGCCAATTTTTTTAGTGTATGACACATTTTATACATTTGTGTGTTATACACTTTTTATCATGATTTGTTTCAAAAACCTTTATTTCAAGAAGCATATAAGATTATTTGATATTTGCTTGTTATAATCTCATTAACTCATTTCTTCCCTATTTCCAGCCTGTTTTTCTGTGAAGAGTATTGTCTCACATAAACTTTATTATTGCCGCTCTGTTTGCTCCTGTTCATCTTCTCTGACATTACTTTAGAGTCTGGCCTTTCCTTTAATAGATTTTATGTTACAGGAAAATGTGTTTGTGTTTCAGGAAAATAATACAGTCTTCTTTCCTTTCAGATTTGGAGTCATGTTATGAAGCTGAAAATGCATCTCAAGAAAATCATATTTATAATAGAAATTTGTTCAAGCAAAGCATAAGGAACTTAAGCAAAACTTTTGGCCTCAAGGCATCCAGTTTTAGTAATGGCCCCAACTATAGTACATCCAAGGAACTACCGAGTTATCAAGGAGATGGTTATCAAAAAATTAGTAACAAAGAAAAACTACTTACTGATACCTTCCAGACTCTTGCTCACAATATAGAAAAACCGTATGAATGTAAACAGTGTGGGAAATACTTCAGTTGTAGTTCAAATCTTAGTCAGCATCAGAGTATTCATACTGGAGAGAAACCCTATGAATGTAAGGAATGTGGAAAAACCTTTAGACTTCCCCAACATTTTGCAAGACATCAGAAGTCTCACAGTGGTAAGAGACCTTTTGAATGTGATGAGTGTGGAAAGGGTTTTCAACTTCCTAGTGTGCTTAAGTACCATAAAACCATTCATACAGGTATAAAACCATTTGAATGTGAGGAATGCGGGAAGTCCTTCAAGCGATTCTCCCACCTCGCTGAACATAGGATCATTCATGCTGATGTGAAACCGTATGAATGTAATGAGTGTGGGAAAGCCTTTAGTCGTCGCTCAAACCTCATGCAACATCAGAAAATTCATTCTGGCGAGAGACCCTTTCAGTGTAAGGAATGTGGGAAGGCCTTCACTGTTCTGGCACACCTCACTCGGCACCAGAACATTCATAGTGGAGAGAAATCTTTTGAATGTAAGGAATGTGGGAAGATATTCAGTTGTGGGTCATTCCTTCTGCAGCACCAGAGTATTCATACTGGGGAGAAACCCTTTGAGTGTAATGTGTGTGGGAAGGCTTTTAGGCTTCAGGTATACCTTTCTGAGCATATGAAAACTCACACTGGTGAGAAACCTTTCAAGTGCATGCTTTGTGGTTTAGCCTTCAGACGTAAGTACCAGCTTAGTGAACATCAGAGAATCCATACTGATGAGAAACCCTATCAGTGCAAGGAATGTGGCAAACTCTTTCGTCATCATTCAAATTTAATTGACCATCAGAGTATCCACACTGGAAAGAAACCCTTTGAGTGTAAAGACTGTGGGAAAGTCTTTAGACTTAATATTCATCTCATACGACATCAGAGGTTACATAGTGGTGAGAGACCTTTCGAATGTAAAGAATGTGGAAAGGCTTTTCATCTTCCCAGCCAGCTCAATTACCATAAAATTGTTCATACAAGCATAAAACCCTTTGAATGTGAAGAATGTGGGAAGTCCTTCAAGCATGTGTCCACCCTTGTCCAACATAGGATCATTCATGCTGATGTGAAACCGTATGAATGTAATGAGTGTGGGAAAGCCTTTAGTCGTCGCTCAAACCTCATGCAACATCAGAAAATTCATTCTGGTGAGAGACCCTTTCAGTGTAAGGATTGTGGGAAGGCCTTCACTGTCCTGGCACTGCTCACTCGGCACCAGAACATTCATAGTGGAGAGAAATCTTTTGAATGTAAGGAATGTGGGAAGATATTCAGTTGTGGGTCATTCCTTCTGCAACACCAGAGTATTCATACTGGGGAGAAACCCTTTGAGTGTAATGTATGTGGGAAGGCTTTTAGGCTTCAGGTATACCTTTCTGAGCATATGAAAACTCACACTGGTGAGAAACCTTTCAAGTGTAAGCTCTGTGGGTCAGCCTTCAGACGTAAGTACCAACTTAATGAACACCAGAGAATCCATACTGATGAGAAACCATATCAGTGCAACGAATGTGGGAAATATTTTCGTCGACGTTCAAATTTTACTGAACATCAGAGTATCCACACTGGAAAGAAACCCTTTGAGTGTAAGGAATGTGGTAAAGCCTTTAGACTTAATATACATCTCATTCGACATCAGAGATTTCATAGTGGTGAGAAGCCTTTTGAATGTGATGAGTGTGGAAGGACTTTTCATCTTCCCAGCCAGCTTAATTACCATAAAACCATTCTTCACACTGCTCAAAAAATATTTGAATGTGAGGAATGTGGGAAGTCCTTCAAGCGATTCTCCAGCCTTGTTGAACATAGGATCATTCATGCTGGTGTGAAACCGTATGATTGTAATGAGTGTGGGAAAGCCTTTAGTCGTCGCTCAAACCTCATGCAACATCAGAAAATTCATTCTGGCGAGAGACCCTTTCAGTGTAAGGAATGTGGGAAGGGCTTTACTCTTCTGGCACAGCTCACTCGGCACCAGAGCATTCATAGTGGAGAGAAATCATTTGAATGTGAGCAGTGTGGGTCAGCTTTCAGACTTAAGTCCCAACTCAGTCAACATCAGAGAATTCATACTGATGTGAAACTCTTTCAGTGCAAGGAGTGTGGAAAGGACTTTATTCATAGTACGGGCCTTCGAATTCACCAGAGAATCCACACTGGTGAAAAGCCCTTTAAATGTAAAGAATGTGGAGAAGCCTTTCAATATCATTACCAATTTCTTGGACACTTTAGAATTCATACTGGCAAGAATCCTTATGAATGTACTCAATGTGGGAAGTACTTTACGTGTGACAGAGACCTTAAGTTACACCAAAGAATTCATACTGTTGAGAAACTTTACCAGTGTTAAGAATGTGGGAAGGCCTTTGGTTGAAAATCCAGCTTGGTTTGAAATGCTAAAATTCATATTGGTAAGAAGCCAATGTAGTAAGCCCTTTTGTGATAATTCTACTTTAGCAGTGTATCTGAGAATTCACACTGGCGAGAAACCCTATGAATCTAAGAATGTGGGGAGATGTTTAGATTTAATTTTAGTCTTCATTGCACAGTGGAGAAGTCATGCTGGCATGAACCCTTATCACTGTAAAGAATGTGGAAAAACCTTACATTTGAGTCTTCATGAACATAAAGGAATCCATGTTGGTTTGAAACCCTCTGAATGGAAAGAATGTGGAAACTTATAGAATTAGCTCAGCTTTCAAACCTCAGAGAGTCCATATAGTTCCTCAGCTCTGTGAATGTGAAGAATGTGGGAAAGTCCTCTTTGTAAATGGTGAGCCAGCATTTTCAGGAGTCCTGTGCTTGCATGGAAGGAGGACACACCTTTGTATGAAAAGTTTACTGAACATCAGAGAACTCATATTGGCAAGACTGGGACTGAAAAGAATGTGGGAAGAACTTTATTCTGCCCTAGGATTTGGTCAACATCAGAGTATTCATGTATTCTTGATAATGAGAATGCAAGAAGTCTGTTGTTCAGAGGTGATATTCTGCTGAGAGTGTCAGGTAATGTTAGCCATCATGTTCTTGATTTACTCTCATCTCATTCTATAAACTTAATTTGTCAAATACTTTTCACACAGGTCAGCCAACTTTCGGAAACCAGTTACTGGAGCTAGGTTTATCTGAGGTTCCTTCCTTGTCACCATTAATGTTCTATGGCTCCCGTCATAATATCATAAATATACTGCATATTTACTTTCAGTTTGCATAATTTGTTAATGGCCAGCTCAGTACCAAAGTCATGAGAACATGGTAAGATTTTTCAAGAGTGTTTGGTTAATGCCTGTGTTCTGTAAAATAACTTTTACATTTTTCTCCCTTGGCATTACAGTAACTGATAGGACAGGCTGTTTGTATTTTACATAGTTTAGAAACCCCTCATGCATTCATCTACTAGAAAATTTTAAACACCTTCGTTCTGTATACATCTATTGTGCAAAAAGGAATATGAAAGGATTTGAATTGCAAATCCATTAAGTATTTGTGTGGAGATGTTTAAAAAACACAGATATTCCGACAGCCTCCAAAACAATACAGAGAAACCCTGTCTCGAAAAACCAAAAAAAAAAAAAAACAAAACAAAACAAAAAAACCACAGCTATTGATGAATAAGTACTTTCTAAAGGGGTTGAACCCATAAAATTTTCATAAGATAAAACCCTATAATTTATGTACTTCTTCCACACAGTAAGATAAACTACATTTGTGACAGTGCAAGAACGTCCACAGCATCATCCATCTCTTATTCTTACTTGGCACTTCAGGTTTTGATAGAATTTGATTTCCTTGATGGTGAATCTCATGGAAAATTACCCAACTCTATTCAGGGAACCTGAGGTCAAATTGCCCCTGATAATTTACCTGGCTTCTTTTAAAGAGCCTATGTGTGCAAACCTTCCCCTCCAGCTACTGCTTATCTTGGCTACTGTTAAACTGTCTCCCTGGGCAAAAGCTCCCCCTCCAGCTGCAGAGCAAGATTAGAGGAGATTGGATTTGCTCTAAGTGGTTGTGACTACACTTAGGTCCTGAGTATCTGAGTGTGGTCCCAGCTGACTGAAATAAATACTTTTAGTTGTATATAAACACTTTCTGAGTGGTCTTCCCTGGTGGGCTCCCCATTACATATTAGCAAAAGTTGCCAATACATTTGTGAACCAGGCAGTTGTGGCACACAGCTATAATCCCAGCACTTGGGAGGTAGAGGCAGGTGGATTTCTATGAATTTGAGGCCAGCTTTGTCTACAGAGTGAGTTCCAGGACAGCCAGAAACCCTGTCTTGATCCTCCATCATAAATGTCTGAAAACTTTCATACATATGGAAAAGTTGGAGTAGTAAACAATACATTTCTGGATCATCATCTAGATTGGAAATTGTTATCAATTTCCTGTGTTGATGCTTTGTTCTGTATATATGGGTATTTGGGGTGTAACATTAAGAATGGTTTAGACATGGGTATAGTAGTGCATGCCTAGTAATTAGAAGGCTGATACCGGAAGATCAGGAGTTAGAAGTAAGCCAAGCTATGTAATAACTTCAAGTCCAACTTTGACTGTATAGACACCCTTTATCAAGAGAAAATATGTTGTAGACATGACATTTCATACCTTACTACATCAGCCAAGATAGAATACCACAAAGCCATAATTAAGGAAATGATCCAGAATTTTATGACATTCATAAAATTTTCATTGGCCTTCAAACTGTCCTTTTTACAAAAAAAATTTTTCACATGCATATCCCTAAGGAGAATCCAATAGAGGTAGACATTTGGCCTTGCTTTGTCCTTTATTAAATTTTCAGTGCTGATTTAACCCAGTACCAGGTTCTCTGGCAGGTAGAGCTGAGGGAGAACTGGTCCCACTGGTCATTCCCTGGGACTGAGCAGGATGAGGAGTGTCGATGACTTGGACCTCCTCTCACCTAGCTACCAGGGAGAAACTGAGTAGGGAGACTTGTCAAAGCAGGTCTCAATTTATTACAACAGGCAGGAGCTTATATAGGGTTTAGGTAGGGGACTATTAAGATCAGGTAACGCTATATGAGGACCAATAATATTCCACCAAGCTGGCAGGTAACTAGGCAGGGTACATGAGGCCTTGCTGAGTCACCTTTATGTGGAGGTTACAAGCCAGAAACCGGTTGCCAAACTCAGGAGGTTACACTGGGCTTCACAGCCAAGCCTTTTTAGGCCAAGCAACCCAGGGCCTTGTGGGTGGTAGGAATGTATTCGGTCATCAAGCAATATTCCCAGCCCATAGTCATTGTACTTCTATCCAAGGAAAATTATGTTCAGGGTGAGCATTTTGAGCAAGAACACATTGAGATTGTAAACCATGTTGGGACAAGTGCAGAAATGTGTTCACTATCATGTTGGTGAAATTAAGCTTAGTCATTTTGGTAAGGTAGTAGGCACAATTTAATCTTGGTTAAATATAAATAAAAATTGAAATCAGCTTCTAAATAGCTTAATAATGTTAACATAATAAAAGTTGTGTGGTGTAACTGAAGCTGTACTCGGTACAAATTTCTTTGTTTATGTCTTCATGAAGTGACCTGTGTAATTGGAAAACTCAAAACCCACCATTCTCTGAAAAGTGTACTGGGTGAGGGTTGGGGTTCTAAGAGATGCTGATGAATGATGTAGCCGGGATTTTTTCCTTTTGTCCAACACTGACCAATTTTCTCTAGACATTCTTTAGAAGAATTAATGGCAACTGCTAAAAAAAAATTGCCCTTTTCACCCTGTTGTCCCTATATTTTAGAAAAAAAATTATAAAATTTAGATGGATTTAATGGCCCCAGTTCCTGGAAGTTACTCAAATGGTGTTTAACAACGTGAAACTGATTGGGAGAGAAGACCTTTTACATAAAATGAAAACTATCACCTTTATTGATGAGATTCAGTTAGACTACAGATACCTAGCAAAATGTTGGTGTTTGCCCTCCCTCTATCAGAAGAATATGCCCTAACTGGAATGCCTACCCCCAGTCAAAGGATACAGTTGGTCTATATTTCAGATTGACAATAAAGTTTCCTAGGGCTGAGGGCAAAAACCAACCCTTCAAGATTGACCTAACACAAAGTTCAACTAACCAATTCAGCTACTCCTGACCAGATTAAACAATATCCAGTGACCCTTAAAACAAAAAGGGAAATTGCAGCCTATATTGCCTAGCTTAGAAAGACCCGCATGGAATACACCTCTCAAGTCTGTGAAGAAATCTGGGATCTCTGATTATAGACTTGTCCAAAATCTGAAAAATAAAATAAAAATGAGAGCTGATATTATCCACCCCATCCACTCCTCCTAAGTCTGACTCTTTCAGAGAAACAAGTCTACAATGTCTTAGATCTGAAAGATGCATTCTTCAGCCTCCTAATGGCAGTGGGGAGTCAACTCATATTTGCTTTTGAATGGACAGACCCAAGTAAGGTTTCAGAGGGAATCTAACCTGGACCAGGTTGCCCCAAAGATTTAAAAATTCTCCAACCCTGTTTGATGGGACACTGAGTGCTGACCTCTTGCCCTCCATCAGAGGTTTCCTGGAACCATACTCATAATATATAGATGACCCCTGCCTCTAAAACTGTAATAGATTATAAAGAACCACCAAAGGACTGTAAGGGTTAAAGACTAGCAGCTATAATGTCACCTCAGAAAGTCCCATTTTTTACATCAATGAATACCTGATGAGGAGAGGCAAAAGAGCCTGTCTCAGCCAGGCGTTGGTGGTGCACGCCTTTAATCCAAGCACTCGGGAGGCAGAGGCAGGTGGATCTCTGTGAGTTCCAGGCCAGCCTGGTCTACAGAGCGAGTTCCAGGACAGCCTCCAAAACAGTACAGAGAAACCCTGTCTCGGGGAAAAAAAAAAAAAAAAAAGAGCCTGTCTCAGAGTAGAATTGCTGCCATCCTTCAGATCCCAACACCAAAGACTAAGGCATGTCTGAGAATTCCCAGATGCAGGTAGGTATTTCTGACTCAGGATTCTAGAGTTCGTGGGAATAGCAAGGCTTTTATATGCCTGGATTGAAACTAAATAAAGGGCATTTGAAGCTTTAAAATCTCAATCAGCTCTAGCCCTAGCATTCCAGATATCTTGAACCCTTTTTTCTGTTTCTCCATGAAGCCAAACCAAATAATAATAATAATAAAAGGGTTTATACCAAAAGTTGGGACCATGAAGAAGTCCTATGGCATACCTGTCCAAACAATTGGCTCCTGTAGGCACAGGATGACCCATCTGTCTTAAGAGCTATGACAGGAACTATTAGTCTACTGAGAAAAGCAAATGAATTCACTCTAAGTCAGGATCTTAGAACACCAAGCAATAGAGGACCCCTCTGAGGAATGATAAAATGCTGGCTGTCTGATGCCTGCATGACCCAGTACCAGACCCTACTGCTAGACACCCTGATATTAATGCTGAGACCTTACCTAATGAAGACCTGAAGGTGTTTATCCATGACTATCTCAAGATGACATTCCACTGAAAGATTTCTATGCAATGCTCTCCATGGATGGGAGCAGTTTCATTAAAGATGAAACCAGGTATGTGGGGCCTTAAATAGTTACTTTAACTGAAATGATTGGGGTCCAAGCCTTAGGGCCAGGGACCTCAACCCAGAGAACAGAGCTGATTGATCTGACCCAGGCTCTCAGATGGGAAAAAGAAAAGTCCACCGACATATAGACCATCACTATACCCTTACTAAAATGCATATCAATATTACCTATAGAGAAAGAGAGTCTTCAGTGTTGGGGAAAAGGACATTAAAAACAAAGAGAATCTTGGCCCTCCTACAGGCTATTTTACTTTACCTGTGAGTATCTATGCTCCACTGCCTGTGGAAAAGGACATTAAAAACAAAGATAGAATCTTAGCCTTCCTAGAGGCTATTTGACTTTACCTATGAGTGGCTATGCTTCACTCCCTAGGCCATCAAAAAAATTTCTGGCCCATGGGAAACAGAAAATCAAGGTACTCAGGCTGTGCCACAGGAAGGAACCCTTGAGATTTATTTACCATCCTGATTATACTGTCCCGTCAGGGTCCTCCGGCCATCAGCCAGATATGGCTGCCTCACATACTCATAAGAAAAGATGTGCCTCAACCCTCATAGAAAGTACGTGACTCTGGACCACCCTACTACCTTTGGAAAATTCCAGAAACATGACTGCAGCTTAATTAGCAGTTAAAGATTAGCTCAACAGAAAGCCCCCAATTCCGCCAGTAGTTAGGTGAGGACATAGGAAAAATGGAGACAGATAAAGTAAGAACCTACGGTCAGGTTGCCTAGCAACACAGGAGTTTCTACCCCCGACCTTTTGCCCTGTGAACTACGGTTCCAGGCAACACAGAGGGTTACCCCTCAAACTGACCTGCTCTGCCAGACTCATTGCAGCTGCAGGACACTCCCATTCCTTCCCCTCCTCCTTCCCCTATATAAATCCCTTTGGGGTGAAATAAAGTTGTCGCCTTGATCAGAATCCTGTCTTGGCGCCCATTCTTCATATCTTCTGCCCTCACCTTTACCCTAGGTACCCTCCAGACCCACGTTGAATGTCCCATGGGTCAGGGCATTATTGGCACCCACGTGGCCTGTGGCCTGAAGTCTGACAATTGGGAAAGACGCCATTCACTGGAAAGAAGGGCCCTTCGAGAGTGTCTCCCAGGGCACCGTCTTCATTTCGGTAATCCGCCGAAAAGAGCAAGTTGGATGGTGGTGAGCAGCGGCGAAGATCTCGTGGCCAATGTGAGTGATGGGACAGGCATTCTCTCAAAGGTCTCTCTTTATTTCCGGGCTCAAGGAAGCCCAAGATAGGAGGAATTAGAGTGAAAACGCAGGATCCTGTACAATGCTTTAATTTTGTGACTACTGTTTATCCTTGGCTCCCTGAGGAGAGAACCATTGATGAAAAGACCTGGCGCAGGGTTGGTGACTGCTTCCAAGATTATTATAGGGTGTTTGGTCTGAAAAAAATCCCTGTCAGCACCTTCAATTATTGAAACCTAATTCAGGGCATCCTTAAAACAACCTCACAATGGCTGGACCTTCAAAAACTAGTGTCAGAGGGAGAACATTCTCTTAAAGATGCCTCATCTTGGCCCCCATCTGCGGCCAGAACTTCTTCCCTCGAGGAAGAACCCCTACGCCCTATTAGTGGGTCTCCTTCCTCTCCCTCAGTCATTATTAATATGGAGAAGGAGGCCCCAGAGGAGAATCCTCCTTGCCTCAATGCTATCCCACCTCGTAAGATTTACCCATCCTTTCCTCCTTAAAAAAGGGAGTCCCTATGAAAGGTTCAGATAATCATTCAGTTGGAGAGGCAGCTGACCTCCAAGAGGAGGCGGCCAGGTTTGAGTCAGATCTGAACCTCCACCCCAGGTGGCCACTAACCCATTTGCCTCAGCTCCTCAACTGCCCTTTCCCCCTGCACCCCTTTCTCTCTCTGACTTCCCACCTTTTCGGCTCCCTCCCCCCTATTCTGCCCTTGATGAGATTGTTGGATCCCCTGTTGTGACTGCAGCACAAGAGTCACGTCAGAGCTAGTTTCCCTTAAAAAACTTGTGGAAAATCGACAGGAACAGGTCAATCTGATAAGAGCTTTGCAGCGCTAGAAACAGAATTAAACGAACGCTCTCTTCCCTGCCCCTCAAAAGCAAAACCAAAATCAAAACAGCCAGTTTTAGCATTCCCCCTTTCCCTTCCCAGTGGCAGTAACGCGCCCTGCAACTCCCCCACAGAATCGCAGATTCTGTCCACGCAGACCCCGTGGATGAGGAGGCAGACTCCGGAGCCTGCTCTGGAGGGGGGAGAAGCCCAGGCAGCACCAGCCGAACGGGAGGTCTGTTTAGAACCAGCTTCACGCTACACTTACCGCCGCATTGACATTAAGATATTGGAAAAATTAAAGTCTGCAGTGTCCTCTTACGGGCCCATGGCTCCATTTACTCTGGCTCCCCTAGAGTCCTTCTCAGAAGGGTGGCTTACCTCTGAGGAATTCACCCAATTAGCCCAGGCTTCTCTGTCAGGGGGGTGATTTTGTTATCTGGAAGTCCGAAATGACTGAGATCACAACAAAATAGAAACAAAAAATCGCACTCAGGCTGATACTGGCTCTTGGACCGCTGCCAGACTTTTAGGCAAACTGCCCAGATGCAGTTTTCACCGGATTGCTTGCTCAAGTTCACCATGTCTGCCTCACTGCTTGAAAACGGTTACCATCAGAATGTAATACCTCAGCCACCATAACTAAGATCGTTCAAGAGCCAGACGAATCCTTCAGTAGCTTCATTATCCGCCTTACAGAGGCCACAGAACGTCTGTTTGGTCCCCAAGATCCGGACATCTCCTTCCTCAAACAACTAGCCTTTGGAAATGCTAACCTTACTTGTCAGGATAAACTTAAACATCACTGTGCCAAGCCTCTGGCCCGGTATGTTTGCCTTCTCTCAAGTGCAGGAACCATGCCCTAGGCTTGGCTATCAGGGTGGCTATTGGGCAAATGGGTCTATCCCAGGCCACTAAAGCCTGTTTTAATTGCAGACAGCCTGGGCATTTTCAGAGTGAACGTCCTCAACCTAAGCAGGCCAGGCCGTCTCAACCAGAGCTACTTACTACCCGGGCTCCCCCTCTTGGAGGATCACCACGTCCCCTTCCTAATACTCCATGACCTTGCTGCAAACACGGCTACTACTGGCAGAGAGAGTGCAGATCCTGTTTTGATTCACAGGGACAAGCCATACCCTCCCAGCCACAGGGAAACTTCCTGCAGGGGCAGCTGCCAGCCCCCAATTCCCAGATGAACCCCAGGAGCATGTCAGGGTTTGTCCCCCCCCAATCAACCCAATATCACCAAAAACATTCCCCTCTGTTTCCCAGCTCTGTCGGGCCACTGCTGGCAGCCCAGGAATGGATCTCTGCTCCTCCGCCAGCACAGTATTAACACCAGAGGAGGGCGTCAAAGCCATACCAACTGGCACATTCGGACCCCTTCCCCAAGGTTTATTTGGCTTGATTATAGGCAGAGCATCTCTTTCTCTAAAAGGCCTCCAGGTTATCCCCACCCCCATTGCCCCAATCACACAGGAGAGATTTTTGTTTTAGCTAGAGCTCAATGAGGTATTATACATGTCTCCCCCTCTCAACTATTGCACAGCTCTCGCTCCTGCCCGTGGCTCCCCTTACCAATCCCTCGCTTAAGAATCACAGAGATCCAGGTGAACTAGTGATTGCAAATGTGTTTGGGGCACAAGAGATCACCCACTCCTGGCCCACGCTTAAACTCAAGCTGGAAGGGAAGGAATTTTCAGGGATCCTTGATTCTGGTGCTGACTCCACTGTGATTTCTTCCAGACATTAGCCATAGTCCTGGCCTCTCACTACGGCCTTTACCCACCTTCAAGGTATTGGCCAGTTTAATAATCCCCAAATCAGCCCCCACCCCTTGCATTGGGCATACTCAGAGGGCAATTCAGGCACAGTTACACCGTTCTTAGTCCTTGACCTCCCTGTAAACCTCTGGGGGAGAAACATCCTCGCTCAGATGAATGTTTTTTTTGTTTTTGTTTTTGTTTTTTTTGTTTTGTTTTTTTCGAGACAGGGTTTCTCTGTGGCTTTGGAGGCTGTCCTGGAACTCGCTTGGTAGTCCAGGCTGGTCTCGAACTCACAGACATCCGCCTGCCTCTGCCTCCCGAGTGCTGGGATTAAAGGCATGCACCACCAACGCCCGGCTAGATGAATGTTTTTATATGCAGCCCGAGTGAGGTCTTTACCAAACAAATGCTCTCTCAAGGATTCCTCCCGGGACAGGGTCTTGGGAAGCATGACCAAGGCATTAAAAAAACTCATTCAGGTCTCATGCCACAGTGCCAGACAAGGCCTGGGGTTTTACCACCTGCCTTTTTCCTAGAGGCCACTTGCTCGCCTGCTCCCCACAATCATGCAGATAAAATCAGCTGGAGGGACGACTTCCCAGTCTGCGTGGCACAGTGGCCACTTACACAAGAAAAGCTCTCAGCGGCAAGAAAGCCAGTGCAGGAGCAGTTAGCCGCTGGTCACATAGAACCCTCCTCCTCGCCATGGAATACTCCGATCTTTCTAATAAAAAAGAAGTCGGGTAAGTGGAGACTGCTCCAGGACTCGAGGGCTGTAAATAAGGTCATGACCCCCATGGGAGCACTGCAGCCAGGATTTCCCTCCCCGGCTGCCATCCCTACCCATCTTTTTAAAATCGTCATAGATTGTTTTTTCACCATTCCCCTCCACCCTGAGGATTGTCATCATTTTGCCTTCAGCCTCCCCCAAATAAATTTCCAGGGACCTACGGACTGCTTCCAATGGCGAGTTCTTCCCCAAGGAGTGGCCAACAGCCCCACCCTAGCTAAAAATTTGTGGCTCAGTTTATAGCCCCTACCCTGCAAGCGTGGCCTCAGGCTTACATACTCCACTACATGGATGGTATATTACTGGCTGCCCCCACAGAAGCAAGGCTCCTGATTGCTTTTCCCATCTCCAACAAGTCTTAACTCAGGCGCGACTCTAGATCGCCCCTGAAAAGGTGCAGACCCACCCGCCCTACTCCTATCTTGGGTTGGAACTCCGAGGCAGGCAGGTTTTTACACCAAAAAGTGAGTTTCACCTCCCTTCCCTTAGGACACCTCATGATTTTCAGCAGCTCCTTGGCAATTTGCAGTTTTTGCTACCCTACCTTGCTATACCCCACCCTGACATCTTAGAGCCGCTACATGACCTGTTAAATGGTCTTCAACTCCATCAAAGATCACAGAAGGATAATATATAAACACTAGAATTGATGGAGGCATCATGCTACCTTGACAGTACCCGAAGTTCCTCTGTAACGTTGGGACATCCATCTTCAGCCCATAGGCCATAGTGTCTGACAGACTTCTCAGCAAAGCAGGAACTTTTAAACTGTATTGGCAGATTGTCAGTCATTTTTCTGTGTTCTGCAGTGTGTCTGGCAGACACTTCCATGAAGCAGGAACCCTTTAGGACTGTCCAAATTCAGTAGTCACTTTTCTGTGGTACTGCATGTCCAGATTATACAGCAACAGTCAAACAGTCTAGGCAAGAGCAGTTTCTTGTCCAAATGGCTAATCTTGCCATGTTGAAAGCAAACTCCATAATGAGATGTGGTCACTGCCACTGCCAGATGCTCATATACACCATTCAATTGTTAGCAGAGCCTCTTAAAAGAACCTTGCTGGCTTTTTGTTTTGTTTGTTCATTTTACTGCTTATATCAGTCAGGAAGACTCCCTTAGGTAAGCTGAGTGAGTCCCTGCTTGTCTCTAGCAAAACAGACACTACTCGAGAAAAATGCTGCTACCAAGAAGCCGTGCTTCTCTCTGTTCTTTTGTTTCTAAAATCCCGTTTTGGGCATTCTACGGGGAAATTCATGTCCCACTTCTGCCACCATTCTGTAACATGTACTCTCCCTGCCTACCGTCTGGTTCCTGTTGCTGCTTTCAGTTCCCAAATAACATACAAGACTTTATATTAATTATGAAGCTGTTGGCCATTTGCTTGGTTTCTTATCAGCCAGGTCTGATTTTATTGTTAACCCATAATTGCTAATAGTATTTCCATGTGGTCTTCACTTACCAGAGAACAGGGTCCGGACCTCTTGCTCCTCTGGCTTTCTATATCATGACTCCCTTTTAATCTTTTCAAAGAGCTCCACTTTCTGGTGACTGAGTATCAAATATATGAGCCTATGTGGGCCACTGTTATTCAAAGCATCATAACCAGTGACACAGTGGTAGAGGACTATTATGTTATTCTGTGTGAGAGTGTGGCTGCCTAGTAATTACCTCTCATTGCCTCTGCACAAACAAGAACTACATGTAGCTCTAACCTGCACGTGTTTGTACTGTTGTATCTGTGTAGGGAACTGCACATAGAGGCTGGAAGAGGGCATCAACTTCCTGCAGCTCTAGTTGCAGGTGGTTGTGAGCTGCCCAATATGTGTGCTGGTAAACATTTTATAAATTTATAATGCCCTATAGTCCTATAAGTTTAAATATTTTAATAGATAGTTTTTAAATTTAAATTTCTATAAAACTCCCAAATTTCCTTTTAAGGAAGTTGAAAATTGTCTGTGTGTGTTGGTGCAGGCCTTTAATCTCCAAAGATATGAGGAGACATCAAAATGCTAAATTTAATTGTGCTAAAATAGGCCATCTGAATAGAAATTGTAGACAAAGCATTTCTAGAAATAATGCATCTTCTGGGAATAACCAAAATAGAAGGCCCCAACCTTCTGGATTATGTAGAAGATGTTGCAAAGACCAACATTTGACCAACAGATGTAGATCGAAGAGAGACAAACTATTGGGAAACTCCTTAGGGGTCCTCTCAAAGGACCAAACGTCAAAATTGGTCCAGTCATTCCCAGTCACTGTGGAGGAAAATCCTCCCCAGAACAATTAGGATATTCAGTGCCTATCATAATAAAATCATACTGGTCTGGGTGGTAGAATAGCTTTGGAGGATGAATAAAAATTCAAGGAGGAAACAGAAAACATATATTTTGGCAGACTTCTATAAATAATAAGACTGAAACTAAGAGTACAAATAATGTTCGCACGCCTTTAATCCCAGCACTCGGGAGGCAGAGGCAGGCGGATCTCTGTGAGTTCAAGGCCAGCCTGGTCTACAGAGCGAGTTCCAGGACAGTCTCCAAAGCCACAGAGAAACCCTGTCTCGAAAAACCAAAAAAAAAAAAAAAAGAGTACAAATAATGTTATACTCAAAGGATAACTGGACACAGGTATGGATGTCACCATTATTACTCCAGAATCTTGGTATTCAAGATGGCCTCTTTAAGAGGTAGATGTTTAATTCTTTGGGATTGGAACCCTATCTCAGGTAAAACAAAGTAGAAGATGGGTTGAATGTATAGGGACAGAAGGACAAAGAGTAAGGCTGACATAGCAATAAATCTATGGGGTCGTGATCTGTTGCAGCAATGGAATGCCCAGATTAACATTCCTCCAGTATCAAAACAACCCATAAATCAACTCATGTTTATGAAAAAATGTTAAAAGGCACTATGTAAAACAGACACCAAACATCCAGGCTGTACAAAAACAGAATAAAACAGTGTTGAACACATAGGGGGTTAAAAGCCCAATCCTTAAAATGGTTAACTGACAATCCTGTCTGGGTGGGACAATGGTCTATGAGTTTAGAGAAACTAGAGGCTGTAGAACAGCTGACCAGGAACAGCTAAATGCTGGTTATATTGAGTTGTCTACCAGCACTTGGAATTCTCCTGTATTTGTTATTAAAAAGAAATCAGGTAAATGGTGAATGCTTACAAACCTGAGAGACATTAATAAATTAATTCAGCCAATGGGCTCTCTACAGCCTTGAATGCTGTTGCCCTATTACCTTACAGAATGGCCTATTAGAGTTATTGACCTAAAAGACTTTTCACTATACCTTTTCAAGAAAAAGATAGGGAAAATTTTGCCTTCATGGTGCCAATTTACAATAATTCTCAACCTGCTAAAAGGTTATACCACAGGGACTGTTAAATAGACTCACCCTGTGCCAATATTTTGTACAGCAGTCATTGGAAATAATGCGTTAAGCAATTTCCTCAATCTATAATTTGTCTTTACATGTATGACATTTTACTATCTGATTCAAATGTAAATAATTTAGAATGTTTGACAAAGCAAAGACAAATTTGCCTTGTTGGGGATAACAAATTGCTCCTGAAAAACTGCAGAGGGGATTATATTAATTATTTAGGCTATAAAATAGGTTTACAAAAATAAGACCCCAAAAGGTACAAATTAGGAGAAATTATTTACAGACTCTTAATAACTTTCAGAAATTGATAGCAGATATTTCTTATCTATGGCACATTATTGGGATAAAACCTGATCAACTGATTCATTTAAACAAAACCTTAGATGGTGCTAAGGACTTAAATAGTTCCAGGGAATTAACAGCTGAAGCTGAGAAAGAATTGGCTTTGGTGGAAGACACATTACAGATGGCACATGTGGATCTTGTAGATCAAAAGTTTAAGTGCATTCTAGTCATATTAACCTCTAAGCATCCCCTACAGGAATTTTAATGCAGAGGGAAGATATTATCTTAGAATGGATCTTTTTTTTTACCACATAAACTAAGAAATTAAAAACTTATGTGGAAAAGATCTCTGGGTTGATTCTGGAAGGAAAATTGAGACTTTGTCAGTTAGCAGGAATAGATCCAGCAAAAATTATAGTACCTTTAATGATGAAATTGAGAAATTAGGGGTGGAAAGTGAACCCCGGCGAAGAACTTGTAGTGATTTTTTGGGATAGGTCAACCCAATCATGAAGGCAAGATAATTCAACTTACAGAGAACTAACTAGATCCTTCATACATTGTAAAGGAGACATCAATAACTGGAGCCCCTACATTCTATATTGATGCAAATCGTTCAAGAAAGGCAGATTACACATCAGAAAATTTAAGTAAAGTAGATCTAAGTCCTTATAATTCTGTACAAAAGTCAGAACTGTATGCCATTCTCGTGGTGTTAATGGATCATAAAGAACCTCTCAACATAGTTACTGATTCACAATATACAGAAAGAGTTGCTTTACATGAAACCACTGAATTTATACCAGATGATACATGTCCCGCGCTACCGTCTCGCCAGCAAGAACGACGCAGAACACTCGGATCCTTCTGCAGTAAAGCTTTAATGCATCTTGAGAGATAGATGATCAGCTTCTTAGAGGGAGACCCCAAGCTAAGAAACCCAGCCCCTTATATAAGCCTAGGAGCTCCGAGTGAGACGTGTAGAGCCGGGATTGGTGGTTTGCACATCACCCCAGATGACGCCACGGGAGAGGCACAGCTAAAACGGTTAACTCCAACTGACAGCAGATGTCAGCGCCATCTTCTAACGGTTAACTCCAACTGACAGCAGATGTCAGCGCCATCTTCTAACGGCAATAGCGATAGCGAGGGCGGCTCCTCACATCTCCCCCTATTCATTTATTTTTGAAGCAATAGGACACCCACAACTTTGGAGTGGAGATAGAGGTCAAATCCCCATGTGCAAATTCGGAACATGTACAAAGCTCCTCTCCAGGGTCTTATCCCCAGAGAGAGCCCTGACCAGTCCGATGTCGTTTTTCTGGGGGAAGGAGATCATGACATAGAACCTTCATGCAAGATGACTTATCTCCCAGGAGAAAGTCGTTATACCGCAGACCTCTCCTGTGCAGTGCTTAGCCTTGCAACTCCTTGGGCTGCTGAAGCCTACCCACTCTATCCCGTGCAATGAGACTAGCCTCGTGGGGTGCAAGAGCCGGGAGGCCAGCGACCTATTGCTTTAACATGGTTAACCAAATGTCAGGGGAGGCTCCGTGTTCTAAGGCAGCAAGTGCTTGTGCCACCACCACTTTGTCTCTTTTGTTTGGGCTCTGAGCTTACACACCATCCAAAGCATCAACACTATTCCACAGCAGAGAACTAGGCTAAATGATCCTACCCCCACCCATTCCTTAAAATAAGAAAATGCAGATGAAATCCAGGAGGAGAGGCCTTCCATCAGAGAAAGATCCAGATGCGTCGAATTCACTTGCAGGATCGCCATTCTCAACTCACGGAGTGTCTGCTCAAACTCAAAAGTCCAATTCTGTAATAAATGTTGAGACAGAGCTTGTGACAGGTTAGCTGCTCTTGTAAAATTCTCATATTGTACTGAAGTGACACAAAGGCCAGGCAACTTTTGTTCACATCCCAATTGGGCCATCTGCCACAATATATCCAATTGTTCCTGAACCAAATTAATCTGTTGGTTTACCAACATCAGGCCTCCTTGTATCTGAGAATTGGCAGTGGCCTGTTTATCTAGGACCATGGTCACAGTGGCCTATAGTTCATTAATGGTTTGAGTTGTCTGCACAGTGGCAGAAAGTGCAAGGGCCGAGGCGGTAACCGAAGCAGTAACCGCGGCAGTGGCTATCAGGCCCACAATAATAGCAGAGATCCCAAAAATCTCGCTTTTCCCTAAACAAACTCAAATTACTTGGCACCTCAACAGGAACTGGAACAAATCGAGGCATGCGCATTACCAAAGCAAAAGGGTGCTTAATAGCATCCCAGCATAATGCATAAAAACAATTCTAAGCAGAGCAATTTATTTCTTTCTGATTCTTACCTAAGGTATCATTACTCACAACCCAAATAAAGGGCAGCTGAATAATTAGTTCTCTTAAAAGGGGTATACTTAACATTGGAGGAGGACCAATCAGATGATCCATAGCTCTGTCCCTCACTCAGACTGTTGCCTAATGCCCCTTTCCAATCAAAAGTAATCTGTCCCTTCTCACTATCATAGGAGAAAGATCAGTACAGCTTCCATTAATTCAAAAGGATTAGCATTAGATCTTTCTGGATCCATATGAATAAAATTATCCTTTAATGAAGAAATCACAGTAAAGCACAAGCTTCCTACTAATGACAAGGTTCTCTCATCCTGAAAACTCTGTATCTGAGGATCTAAAGGCAAAAAGGCAAGCCCCAACTCTCTATTAGTTGTGAAAAATCTAGGGAACACCTGGGCATTCTGCATCACTGGCATCGGTAGGGGAAGGTAGACATGATGGCCCACCGTAACTCTCCCATCATACTAGGAACCATCATCCCGAGTAGGAGAGTCTTCATCACCCACTTGGCCTCCATCCTTCTTATTCTGGAGTTGTGAAGGAGCTCTTCGAGTGAGTCTTTCAGGGATCCACAGGGGGTTTTCTTCCTCCTGTGGAAAAACACACACAGCTCCCCTGGATCTTATAAGAATAGGATCCGGGCCTTTCCAGAGATCAGTCAAGACATCTTTCCATTTTACCATTTCTTTTGGCCTATCAGGCTCTAAACTGTGGCGATCGGCCGCAGTGTGGCCTTGGGCATCAGAGTTCAAGAAATTAAGGGTAAAAAGTGCCATGGATACAGCAACTCTTGGTACCGAGGGTAGAACATCCTCAATACTCCCCTTTTGTTTAATCAGATATGATTTGAGTGTACGATGGGCACGTTCCACAATGCCCTGTCCTTGAGGGTTATAAGGTAGGCCAGTTAGATGGGTAACATCCATTTGCCGACAAAACTGTCGGAATTTTTGAGAGGTATATGCTGGTCCATTGTCTGTTTTTAAAATTCTGGGTTTTCCCCAAGCACTCCAGGCCTCAAGGCAATGTTGAATCACATATGAGGCCTTTTCCCCTGTTAGGGGTGTGGCAAACATTACGCCAGAACAGGTGTCAACAGAAACATGAACATATTGAAGCCTTCCAAAAGAGGGAATATGAGTAACATCCATCTGCCACATCTGCAATGGTCTAATGCCACGTGGGTTTATTCCCATGTGGGGAGTAGGTAAGAATTCGCAGCAATTCTGGCATTGAGTAACAATTTCCCTAGCCTCTTTCCTGGATAGAGCAAAACGACGGCGCAAGGTCTCAGCCGTCACATGAAAGCGCTTATGGAATTCTTTTGCTGCTTGTGCATGGGTAGACAAGGCAGCGGCCACCAGCTTTGTAGCCTTGTCCGCTAAGTCATTCCCTAAGGACATGGGACCTGGGAGTCCAGAATGTGCTCGGACATGGGTAATGAAAACAGGAAATCTCCTATTTAACAAGGCAGCTTGTATCTTTTGAAAGATGTTAGCAACTCTGCTGGAGGATCTTATTATTCCAGCTATCTCAAGGAGATTAACTGCATTAACCACATAAGAGGAATCTGATACAATATTGAGGGGTCCTGGAAAAGCCTCAAGAACCTCCAGTACTATCAGACATTCTACAACTTGAGGTGAAGTTTCATTATATTGTTTAGATATAACCCTATCCTTGACCACATAAGCTCCCATACCAGTTTTCGATCCATCAGTGTACACCACAGTCCCATCTGGGAGTGGGTCTTTAGCTGTCACTTGTGGAAACACTATAGCCTGGTTTAGGGCAAACTGTAAAATTGGATGCTTTGGAAAATGATTATCAATTTGTCCTGAAAAGGAAGTAACTAAAACTGCCCAATCACTAGATGTGGCTGCCAAGGTCTGAACTTGTGCAGCAGTATAAGGCACAATCAAGGAATCAGGATCCCTGCCAAAATGTGTAACAGCTGCTTTTATTCCGCGAGCGCGAGCTGTGCAACAGCATCAGGGTACCAGTCAATAATCTTAGCAGGGGAAGCATTTGGATGAATCCAAAGTAATGGTCCATGTTGCCACAGGACTGCAGTTGGCAATTGAGCTGTCTTAAAAACACACAGATTAAAAGGTAGTGACTCCTCAATACGTTGTAATTGTGCTTCCTGTAAGGCCTCTTCCACCATCTGTAAGGCTCGGTGGGCGGCAGGGGTAAATTTTCTGGGTGAGGAGATATGAGGCTCACCCTCCAGGAGATCGAAGAGGGGTTTTAGATCAGCAGATGGAATTTTTAAAAAGGGCCTCAACCAATTTATATCTCCCAGAAGTTTCTGAAAATCATTTAATGTTTGTAAGTGGTCTTTGCGAATTTCTATTTTCTGAGGAACTATATTTTTGGGAGTAATCATTGAGCCCAAAAAGAGGCCTGTATCTGCAATTTGAACCTTTTCTGAGGCAATCTCTAATCCCCACTGTTTTAATTCAGCCACCAGCATGGGAAAAGCCTTTTGTAAAACATCTAACTCTTTGTGACAAATAAGAATATCGTCCATATAATGGATCATGATTAAAGATGTAAATTGCTTCCTAATTGGCTCCAAAGCCTCCTGCACATACAGCTGACATATTGTTGGGCTATTGGCCATGCCTTGCGGCAGTACCTTCCACTGAAATCTCTTGTCTGGTTCCATATGATTAAGAGAAGGGATAGTGAAGGCAAACCTTGGTCTATCCCGTGGGTAAAGTGGAATAGAGAAGAAACAATCCTTAATATCTATAATAATAAGCTTCCAATCTTGAGGAAGTGCAGAAAGCAAAGGAAGGCCTCTTTGAACAGGGCCAAAAAGATGCATCTGATTGTTAATGGCCCGCAGGTCATGGAGTAATCTCCACTTCCCAGATTTCTTCTTAATAACAAAAATTGGTGTATTCCATGGGGAGGTAGAAGGCTCTAGATGCCCCAGCCGTTCCTGTTCTTGCACTAATCTTGTGACAGCCTCTAATTTTTCAGAGGATAGAGGCCATTGAGAGACCCATAACGGCTCCTCTGTTTTCCATGGTATGGGTCGTGAAGCCTCAACGGCCCCTAAATAAAACCCAGTCCTTTTCTACCCCGATTTCCGTGTTGCGTAATGGGTTTTATTCTGCCTTGTTCTTGCCTACCCAAGCCTCTACCGTTTGTATACCCCATCTTTGCCATAATGGCTGATGCCTGGGGGAGTATTCATTAGTTAGGGTCATGCCCATGGCTTGTAACACATCCCGTCCCCATAAATTTACAGGGAGTGGCAACACATAGGGGGTAAAACATCCCTGTTTGCCCTCAGCATTCCGCCAGGTTAAGGCTGAGGCACTGATGGCAGGAGAGGACTGGTATCCAAGACCTTGTAGAGAATGAGATGAAACAACAGTGGGCCAAGACTTCGGCCACCAATGGAGTGAAATAATGCTTTTGTCTGCTCCCGTATCCATTATCCCTTCAAATTCTTTTCCATTAATTAACAATTTTATTGTAGGTCTCTCATTTAGGGGTATAGCCAGATAGGCTGAATCACTTCCAGAAGATCCCATAGCCCTTTTTTGTAAAGTGTAGGTTTCTCCATCCCCGAGGGAGGGCAGCAACACCAGTTGTGCAATTCTATCTCCCTGCTTTATAGAAAATACACCCCGAGGGCTAGAACAGAGAACTTGAATCTCCTCTTTATGATACGGGTCAACAATTCCAGGATATATAATGAGTCCCTGTAAAGTTAAGGAGCCACGGCCCAGAATAAGCCCAATGGTGGCAGGGGGCAAAGGTCCAGGGGAATGGACTGGGACCGGTTGAACATTCATTTGGGGCATGAGTAAGAAGTCGGAGGCGGCACGCAAGTCCATTCCGGGGTTCCTCGGAAACCTCTACTTCCTCTTGATTGCTTTTCTGAAATTGGTTCCCATATTTCTGAGGGCCCTGGGACCATGGGCCCCGTGACCCGTTTTTTGATTGGGGTACCTTGGGTTCTTCAATAGGGGCAGAAGCCTCCCTTTTACATCCCGGACTGACCTGCATTCGCTAGCCCTATGATAACCTTTACCACAACGATGGCAAAGCTTCGATTCTCTTGTTCTTTCAGGGGCTTGACAATCTTTCTTAAGGTGCCCCATTCTCCCACAATTAAAACAAGCTTTTCGATTAGATAAATCTCTATACCTGTGCGTTTGTAAAATGGCGGCAGCTAGTCCTGCATTGGTTAGGGGTCCCCCAGCTCCCTGCACACTCTGAGCCAATCTTGTAAACCTTTGCTTTTGCGAGGGCGATAGCCGCTCGACATTCCTGGGTTGCTTGTTCATAGACAAGTTGCTCAATCAGGGGCATAGCTTGTTCTGAATCACCAAAGATGCGACTGGCGGCCTCTGTCATTCTGGCCACAAAGTCTGAAAATGGCTCTTGGGGTCCTTGGACAATCTTTGTAAGGTGTCCACTGGACTCTCCCCTTTTTGTGAGGGCCTTCCATGCTTTAATAGCGGCGGCCGACACCTGACCATAGACACCCCAGATGTAGTTGGTTTGATTAAGGGCATGTTGACCCTGACCTGTCAGCATTTCAAATGTCCACTGCCTCTGATTCTCATCTTCAGCCGTGGCATTAACTCTAGCTTGTGCCTGGGCTGCATCATACCAGAGAGCCTTCCATTCCATGTATTGTCCCATGTTGGGAAGCACTGCTTTCACTGTCGTCTGCCAGTCAGTGGGAGTCATGGCAAAATTAGCAAGCCTTTCCACCTGTAATGTGGTAAAGTTAGCATTGACCCCATAATTACGAACGGATTCGGCCAATTCTTTGATTTGATTGTAATCTACAGGGGTATGTACTCTTCCGCCTTCCGCATTCTCGAATACTGGAAAAGCTACTTGTATTTTTCTCCGTTCCTCTAAAGGTAAAAAGGAGTCAGTACCAGTATTCAGCCGAAGCTCATACTGCGGAGGCGCTGAGAGGCGTGAGCCCGCCGGATTTATAGGTGGTGGCCTCACATTCATTTTTGTTTTCAGTGGCCGGTGTCTATCAGGGTGATATCTTTCTTCCTCATACCGTGCCACCTCCTCCTCTAGACCACCTTCTTCGCTAGAATCCAGAGTGTCAGAATCAGAATTATCTAGCTCCAAGGCTTCTAGCTCTACTGTAGGGTATAGACTAGATTCTGGCTTTTTCTTTTTCTTAGATTTGTTAGGGGGTGAATGATCACTCCCTTCTTTCTCTCCCCTTTCTTAACTTCTTGGAGAGGGCCTTTTTTCTTAGACATGTCTTTCCTTTTGCGAGCTCCCATTCTCTCACTCCGTTCAGTTTCTGACATGCTATCCTGAACTTCCTCTAAGGTTCCCTGACTTTCTATTATAGCAGGGTGACAGGCCTCATCCTCCAAGCAGTTTTTAACTAGCTTCCAAATGGCTTTGGTACCTAAGTGGAGATCTCCTTCTGCATGCTTCCTGTCTAGTTCTTTACCTAGCTTGTTCCATGAGGCCACAGTGAGGGACCCGGAACAAGCATACCATGGTGCCACTCTATCTACCTCCTTCACAAAATTTTGAAGTGTTCGTGGTGCAATTTTAAGATCTCTTTGTTTTAGCACAGTCTGTAGGGCAGTAACCACTGACTGTGACAACCCCATCGCGCTAGCGGCTTATCTAAAAAACGGCGCTCAACTCCGTTACCAGACTGACAGCACCAGACTGACAGCACCAGACTGACAGCACCAGACTGACAGCACCAGACTGACAGCACCAGACTGACAGCACCGTTCTGTCAGCACCAGCCACGATGAAGGAGAAGGACAAACAGGACTAGCACCAAAGCCTCCACTGACCCGTCCCACGGTGATGACAAACTAAGGCCAAAGTCGAGAAAGGGGTGTTCAGGATAAAGCATACCTCTCTGAACTTACGTCCCTGCAGTTCTGAATCCGCCCCGTCTTCCGAGGGTCTCCCGCGGCGCCGGCGATGTTGAAGAGTTCCGGGTTTCGGCACCAGATGTCCCGCGCTACCGTCTCGCCAGCAAGAACGACGCAGAACACTCGGATCCTTCTGCAGTAAAGCTTTAATGCATCTTGAGAGATAGATGATCAGCTTCTTAGAGGGAGACCCCAAGCTAAGAAACCCAGCCCCTTATATAAGCCTAGGAGCTCCGAGTGAGACGTGTAGAGCCGGGATTGGTGGTTTGCACATCACCCCAGATGACGCCACGGGAGAGGCACAGCTTAAACGGTTAACTCCAACTGACAGCAGATGTCAGCGCCATCTTCTAACGGTTAACTCCAACTGACAGCAGATGTCAGCGCCATCTTCTAACGGCAATAGCGATAGCGAGGGCGGCTCCTCACAGATACATAATTAACTTTATTATTTATTCAATTACAAAACATATTCAGGGACAGAAATCACCGCATATATATATATATATATATATATATATATATATATATATATATATATATATCACACATCCGAACCCACACGGGTCTGCCAGGCCCCCTAGCATGAGTTGGTAATAATGAGATTGACCAACTATTGATAGCAAATGTGCTGCTGGCCTCAGAATTTCATTAAAAACACCATGTGAATAGCAAAGGTGTGAAAAAAGACTTTTCCATCACTTGAGAACAAGCCAAAGGATATTATAAGGAAATGCCCTACTTGTTCTTTTTAGAACCAAATTCCACCACTTGCAGGAAGCAATACAAATGGTACGCAAAGGAATGAAATCTGGCAGATGCATGTGTTCCATTTTGTAGAACTCGTAAAATGAAAATATGTATACCACACCTGCTGGGGGCCGAATATTATATTTCAGATATAGGCCTCAGCTCAATTCCAGGAGCTTGAATCTCCTATTGTCTTTTAGATGCTGGCTGGTTACCTCCAGATGGCCTGGCACAGTGGAAAACGATTTCTAGTTTGTGTAACAATAGGCCTAGGCCTCATGCCCATCATAGTGGGATGTTCTTGAAGACTGGTGAGAAGTGAGATTTGCTTTTTTGTTTGTTTGTTTTTGTTTTACGAGACAGGGTTTCTCTGTATTGTTTTGGAGGCTGTCGGTCCAGCCTGGCCTCAAACTCACAGAGATCTGCCTGCCTCTGCCTCCCGAGTGCTGGGATTAAAGGCGTGCGCCACCACCGCCCAGCTCCAAGCATACTTGTTAAAGTAAAACATAAAATCTCCATCTCGTGTCAGAAGAGGCATCTGATATGGGACAGAAGAAAAATATTTAGGACTATTGTATTGCTACTAATCTTATAAGTTTTTCGTGCTACTAATGGTCATATAGAGTACTGATCAATCCCAGAAAAAGACTTTGTCTGCCTTCATATTCATGACTTCTTGTTTGAGTCTTTGTCAGTTTTCTACAGCGAACCATGGCCACACCTAACAATGCCAAAAGGAGGATGGGCCTCCACAATGATAATTTCACCAGTACCATGAATCACCACTATGCTTAACAGCACCAACTAATGATCAGCTTTGGACTACAAACTGCTCAAAACAATTTTAAGATGACTTGCTGGGATGATCCAGCCTCACAGACACTGCTCAGAACAATCTCAAGGTGGCTAGTTGAGGTTATCCAGCCCCACAGACTACTTTAGCTGGGATTTGAAACAAGCCCTGTACTTGCCCATTACACAGAGACTGGACAACAAATGATACAGCTTGACAAGTAACCCAAATTTTCTTTTCAAGATCCCCAGAAGATGCCATTATCCCCAGACTGATGCCCACGTTCCCAAGAGATGGGGTGGGTAGTTTTGGTCACTCACTAGGTTTTGGATATTTGTCATTGTTTAGCGGGATTGGCTACAAAATGTTGTTGCTTGTGATCAGGAAGAAAGTTGAACAAAGGTGATTATATTCAAGGTTTTTGTTTTTGTTTTAAGTGGAATCCAGATATGATAGGACAAAAAGGGTAGATTATTTAATCGACTCTGAAAAGAATAAAAGGAGGATATAGATATGATAAGATAAAAAGGGAGATTATTGAATCTACTCTTAAAAAGCAACTACCAGTTTCAAATATTTTATATTGGATTGAACTTTTATATATTTTATACAAGTTTTGTATATTGATACAAATTTGAGATTAATTTTGCTAAAACACACATAATTTCTAAAATTGTTCAAGGCATTATACCTATACAGGTCATTTAACAATGTAATACAAATCTCTAGTCCTTGAAAGTTATTATTATCAACTTTCTGGGATAATAAGGAAATGTAGTTTAGTAATTAGTCAGCTATTACAATCGAACTTGTAGTCACATTAGGTACGTTTACAAGGTCAAACAGATGTTTTTGGAAGACGGGTCGTCTTCTAACTCTTCAGAGATCTACAGAATATGGCATTTACCATGCTATAACAACATAGGTTCTTTTCTATGACAATGAAACAAGTCTTCTCCTAGCAGCACCAATCTACATCGGAGAAGATGATGGGCATCGAAGAAACTCCACATGGAGCTTACTTACTTTGTGGCAAAGGTAAGCCACTGGACAAGAAAGTGCCCTTGCCTCAACAGCTGACAATATGCTGTCCAAATTGGACAAACAGGACACCAGAAAGAGTGACTGCAAACCTTGCCAAGACAAAGTGGTCCAGTCCTTCAGAATATCCTGTTTCACAGAAACGTCTGTCAGACATGCTAGGCCTATAGGCTGAAGATGGATGCCCCAGTGTTGCAGAGCAACCTTGGGTGATTGTCCAGGCAGCCAGCAGTTTCTGTCATCTCTCACATTATTTTGGAAGTTGCTTTCTCTCACTTTCTGTTTACTCAGTTAACATGATTTCCTCTGAGGTCTCTGAGGGAGTTGAAGACTAGATAGTATAGTTATAGTTTTCCTTGTTTACCAAACTCAGTTAAGAAACTCACTAAAGGTGTGTTAAGTGTAATAGGTTTGAAAGACATTAAAAAATGATTTGATAATGCAAATTAGCATAGAAAGCAAATTAGGTACAAGACTTTGGACTCATCAAGAAAGAATAGATAATGGACAATTTTCTCTGAATTTGTCAAATGGTAATTGACTAGACATTGCTGATGTACTTATTGCCTGTATTATATATAGTTATTATACTTATTTATATAGTTTTTCTTATATTAGTTATAACCTTTTAAAATTTTAGGTCAAGAAGGGAGACATGTGGTGATATCTCACTTGTACAAATAAAACTTGTCTGAAGGTCAGAGAATGGAGCTTGCCACTAAAGTACCTTTTGTTAACTACCCCATTTTTTCAAGAGGGAAGAAACAGGGCACAACCATAAAAATTCCAACAGTTTGAACAACTCAGTTCTCAATATCTGGGATTCATCATAATCCTCTGTGAGTCTCTAAGTGGCTCAGGTCACCTCTTGGCACCACCCTTGACAGCATACACAGTCACCATTGCAACTGGGATCTCTTAGAAACTCTAGCCTTGTCACGTTATGCCAAATCTTAGCTGCTCTCCACGACACCATCATGCTTTCAAAATATCACCTGGGTAACTATTACATTACAAATTCAGCTACCAACATGAGGTGCATTCTTGTCTATGAATGCATGGGGGTATAGTTTCAATAGTTTATTAAACAAGCATTGGTTTAAAATCCTAACTTTGATAGACATTGTTTTTAAGACTTTGTTTTCAGGACAGTAATTATCAGACAGAAATCCATACTAATCCCAAATTCCCTGGAAAACTGTTGTTGCATCCTTGATTTATAACATTGATCACCTATAATCAAGATGGTGATGAAGTCACATGATAGTCACTCTCTCTCCAGTCTTAGTAAAGTTATCTACCAGCCATGTAGCTGCCTCCATCCTGATGGGGGACAGAAAGTTAAAATAGTAGCAAGCCATATGTTGCTAGTACATGGTTCCTTTAAGAATATTTATGTATAGTTCTTAACTATCAAGCCCCTTTGTTAGGAGTTTTAAGACAACTTTTCTGTTACAGATATTACGGATTTTAAATCATGCCCAATAAACTTATAAATCTTGAGGTACAGAAAGTTCACATAAAAGTCTCACAAATCTTGAGATAAGTTTATATCTTAGGAAAATTCTTAGGCAATAAATTAAACAATAATCTTTTTGGCTGTTTTACTTTGCTTTCTCTTCTCTGTCAGGTAGATCATCTGACACAGGACATAGAAGAAACTTAAATAAGCATGCCTGACCCTAGAGAAGGGAGAACCATAACCCAACTCCAGTCCCAGCTCTTCCATAAAGTAAAACAGCATAAAACAATTTTAATGTCATCCACACCCAAGAAACATTTGAATCCCTATGAAACTGAATCCAGTGACCATAAAACTAGGAGATAAATTCTGAGCCCCTTTCTGCCATCAAAACAGTCATGGCAAGTGGCACTAGCAGTGGTGGCCAGGACCTAGCTGTGACAGAGACAGCAAAAGCAAAGCCGATAAACACAGAAGATAGAAAGCTCTCACACTCAAAGGAGACCAGACAGAAACAAAAACGTGCAGTGGCTACCATCATTCATCGTCGTACATTCACTGAGACCAATTCATATCATTCTGGGCTCCCATGTTTGCAACAAACCTTACAGACTCACAGAAACCCAGACCCATTAACACACACAATACAGACAGAAAAAAACTTTAAAACAATCTAACTAGGTGGGTGGGTGATGTCTCAATTCTTTCCCTGGATGGGAGAATATCTGGGGTCCTATAGCGCTCCCTCCACATCCCAGATGGAGACCCCACAGAACAAAACTCCCCAGACTGCCCGTGTTGATGTTGCCTTTCTCAGCGCTGCACTTCCCTCCAATAGTCTGTAAAGCAGACAGCAGACTCAGGGCCTGGGGACATCTCAAAGAGTATGCCTCCTGCCTCCTCTTCCCAGCTCTGGGATGCCGGGATTGCAGGCACTTCTATACCCAGCTGTATAGTGCTTCTTTCATTGTGCATAAGAAGGTACTTACACAGAATATTTACATATTTTGTGTGAATTCTCATGTATTATGTGTGCTTTTAATAGATTTTTCATGTTTCCCTTTATTTTTACTATAAATTTGTTATTACTATTGTTATTATTCCAAGTTTTTGGAGACAGAGCCTACTTAGCCCAGGCCGGCCTCAAACTCCTGAATCTTTTGCCTCAGTCTCCCAAATGCTGAGATTACAGGTAAGTACACCACCATGTCTGGTCCATTTGTTTTCAAAAGCAGGTGTGCCTGCCGGTGTGTTTGTGTGTTGTGTGTGTAGGGTGGACATCTATGTACCTCATCCCATGTATGGAGTGATGGGAGAATGTCCTTCTAAAAATATGTTTCTCTTATTGGTTAATAAATAAAACACTGTGGCCGGGCGTTGGTGGCGCACACCTTTAATCCCAGCACTCGGGAGGCAGAGGCAGGCGGATCTCTGTGAGTTCGAGGCCAGCCTGGTCTACAGAGCGAGTTCCAGGACAGCCTCCAAAACAATACAGAGAAATCCTGTCTCGAAAAAAAAAAAAAACCAAAACACTGTGGCCAATGAGGCAGGAAGATAGGCAGGACTAGGAGATGATGAGGATTCTTGGAAACATAGGCAGGAATAGTTGCCATGTAGTGGAGGAAGGGGTAACAGGTCTGGACCCTTCTTCGGTAAGATAAGACCACGTGGAAATACTTAGATTAATAGAGATGGGTTAATAAGACAGAGCTAGCCAATAAGAAGCCCTAGTCATCGGCCAACAGATTTATAATTAATATAGTGTCTATGTGTTCATCTGGGGCTGGCATGGCTGTGGGACCAGACTGGCGGGAAGAACCATCCGTTACAGTGGAGACCAGAGGACAACTTCCCGGTGCTTTCTCCTCTCCCATGTGGCACCAGGGATGGAGCTTAGGCTGTCTTGGCTAAAAGCCCCTTTGTCTGCCGAGCCATCTCGCTGCCCCATCTATATTGACTTTAATATCTGGCAGAGCTACCTTGCTTGTTGCCTTTTAATTGTCTTCACCCCCCCCATGATGCTTATTGAACCTAAACATGAACTTCATAACAAAGTTGCCTAGTTCTGAGAGAAACAAACATCAAAAGCTTACGTATAATCTGTCCCATTTCTCCCTTCTCCACCGGGGGTGGTGGGGAACCTGACCATCTCTTCCTTTTCCATGTCCTCTTTCCTTTCTCCCTCCTTCCCTCCCTTTTTCCTCCTTGATAAGTTTTGTAATGGAGTAGGGATGGGAAACAGCAGATTTCTAGATTTGCAGTAAACATTTCTCTCTCGAATTCTAAGTGGGTCAAGTATTCAGGAGTAGCTTATGTGATTGTTCTGATCCAAAGACATTGCTGATGTCTCCAGCCGTCAGACAGCTTGACTGGTTCTAAAGGACCCCCACATGGGGAAGACAGCGCTGCCTCTTGGCCAGAGCCCTCAGCTCTGCCCAGTGAAGCCCTCTTCCTGGCATTGCAATGATGTGGTCAGATTTCCCCAGAGCACGTTAACCTACACCAAGTAAAGAGGAAGCTGAGCTCAGTCTGTCTAGTTTTTTGTTTGTTTGTTTGCTTGCTTGCTTTTTTGGTTTTTCAAGACAGGGTTTCTCTGTATTGCTTTGGAGGCTGTCCTGGAACTCGCTCTGGCCTCACAGAGATCCGCCTGCCTCTGCCTCCAGAGTGCTGGGATTAAAGGTGTGCGCCACCAACGCCTGGCATCTGTCTGGTTTTTAAGTTAGAAACATGCAATTTAAAATGCAGGATGGATGTGGTTTTTTTTTATAAATTTACAAAAAGTTTGTGTAACTTCCCAGGGAATGCTGGTCAAATCTGGAAGTCTAATTCCTCCCCGAGAGACCCAGGGGCCAGTAGTCTGGGAACAGAGTGTTCAGGTTCACAGTGCAGCAGTCCACCTTGCGGTTGGCTCTTCCTCTCCATCACACGTGTCTCCAAGGGGGTAGGGGTGGCTTTTTCCAGGCTTTTAAAAATTATAGTTTTAGGACATTTTAACTTTTGGCTAGAGTTTCTCCCCCCCCCCTTGTGTTTACACATGTGCAGACCACATAAACACAGCTGTACTTGAAGCCAGGTTACAGAATCAGATGCCCTGGACCAGCTGCCCAGCATGGTTCTTGAGAGTTAAACTAGGGACCTCCTCCAGTCTGTTGGAAGACCAGCGGTTTTCTTAACTGCTGAGCCATCTCTTGCCATGGTGATGTCATCACTGAACGGTTGTAGATTAAGGGTTCAAGGGAACACT
>NW_024429216.1:6858670-6873670 GCF_017639785.1 Mesocricetus auratus | reverse complement strand
GTTGACTGTGTAGCAAAATGTGATTGGACGTTTTTGGCCTCATCATATGCATGAACGGACCAAAGCGTAAATATTTTGAGAGGCAGCCACACCAGCAAGGATGCGAGGGACGATCCAGCAGAGGCGAGCAGCTGGAAGACGGCTGCACTTTTTCTCGTTTTTTCTCAGCACCCAGAGTCAGCTCTGCACCTGGCTCTCCATCCGGGAGGGACTCTAACGAATCCTCCAGGTAATTCCAAGTGCCCAGCATGGCATTCCTCCATGCTACAGCCACTTAACCCCAACTGAAGCTTAGAAATGTCCACTCTAGGGCTGGAGAGATGGCTCAGAGGTTAAGAGCACTGACTGTTCTTCCAGAGGTCCTGAGTTCAATTCCCAGCAAACACATGGTGGCTCACAGCCATCCATAATGAGATCTGGTGCCCTCTTCTGGTGTGCAGACATACATGGAGGCAGGACGTTGTGTTCATAATAAATAACAAATCTTTTAAAAAATGTCCACTTTAGCAAGTTGGGCATGAGTGCACATGCCTGTAATCTCAGCACAAAGGGAGAGGCAGGAGAATGGGGAGTTGGAGGTCATCCCTGGCTACAGAGTGGGTTTGAAACCAGCCTGAGAGACGCTGTCTCAACAGCAACAAAAATATAGCTGATAGGCTATGTAGCAAGCAACATAGGCTGGGTTTGGCCCATGGACCAGGCTCATTGCGTCTGACTTTTTTTTTTTTTTTTTTTGGCCTCCATCACTTCTATGGGATGGTCATTCCTGCTTGTTCATCTGCTTGCTGATGGGTTTCCCCACTGACTGTCACATTCAGGATGGCTGGGTGGCTGGGATTTTTGTCTGTCTAGCACATAGGGAGCGTGCAACAAGGATTTAAGAAATTACTCCGTACGTGCATGACACCCAATGACTACTGCCACCCTCTACCTCCTCTCTCTTGATGTCACCTTCCTCGACACCGGTCAGCACAGCCAATGCCCACACCCAAGTGCCAGCTCAGCCTCAGAAGGGCACTGGCCAGGTCCCAGGGACGGGAATCAGAGACGGGGAGCAGGAAGAACATGGAGACCCACTTCCCCGCTTCCTAAATGGGCTCTGATTTCGTCACGATTGTTCGTGCTGTCACGCATCAAGGGACGGTGAGGCAGTGGAGAGGAGGGGCGCGCCCAGGACACAGCTCACCTCCTGGAGCATGCCACATGTCTCAATGACGCCTGGAAGGGAGACTGAGTCACACTCTCTTAACTATGAGAGCTACGGGGATGGCCCGGAACAGCCTCCCTCCCCCGGCTCCGTTCTCAGAGACAGCAGTCTGGGCAAGCTAGGTGCTCACTGTGACGGTGCATTCGTCTTGTCCTTCCTAGCACCCTTGGTTTTCAGGGGAGGAAACTGAAGCACAGGGCCAGTGAGCATGCCCACCTGAGACCTTGCTGGTAACAAGAGTCACATTCATCCCCAGGGCATCCAACTTCGATCCTTAATTACCAGGCATCACAGTCCATAACAGGACACTGCCAGGGCCAGAGATAGCTAAGCAGATAAAGACAGCCACCGCCAAGCCTGGTGATGTGAATTCAACCCCCGGGTGCTATAGATGGAAGGAGAAAATCAGTCCCCATAGTTATGCCCTGATGTGTACATACACACACACACACACTCTCTCTCTCTCTCACACACACACACACACACTCACACACTCTCTCACACACACACACTCACACACACACACTCTCTCTCACACACACACACACACTCTCTCTCTCACACACACACACACAGACACACACACACTCCCTCTCTCTCTCTCTGTCTCTCAAAAATCAAACAAATAAATTTAAAACAAAAATCAGATGCTGTCCCAAACATCTGCTACCACTCTGGAACTCAGGCCTTAAGTCCAGTGTTATCTTCCAGGTCAAGACATGTGTTGTAACTAACCCTGGTCACATTTGCCACTGGAGTGAGGCTGAAGGGTAAGAAAGGACTTTAAAGTCAATAAATAAAAGACAAAGGTGGACCCTGAAAATGACCTTTAAAATTAGGGGGCTGGAGAGATGGCTCAGCAGTGAAGAGCAACCACCCAGGGTCCCATTCCCAGCACCTACAGAGTGACTCACAACCACCTGTGACCCCAGTGCCAGGGAAGCCCCTCTGGCTTCCTCAGGCATCAGGAATGCACGTGGGGCATAACATACGTGCTGACGAAACACCCATACACTTCAAATTTAATATATACAGACACACACAGACACACACAAGTCCTTACTATGCAACTCTGCCTATGCTGGAACTCATTGTGCAGACCAGACTGACTTTGAACTCACAGAATGCTGGGATTAAAGGCATGTGCCACTATACCTAGCCCTTATTTTTTTTTGTTGTTGTTGTTGTTGTTGTTGTTTTTTGAGACTGGGTTTCTCTGTATTGTTTTGGAGGCTGTCCTGGAACTCACTCTGTAGACCAGGCTGTCCTCAAACTCACAGAGATCTGCCTGCCTCTGCCTCCCGAGTGCTGGGATTAAAGGCGTGCGCCAACGACGCCCGGCCTGGCTCTTAATTTTAAAAATTAAATAAATCTCCTTTGGGCCAAGGAGATTTCTCAGCAAATAAAAGCACTTGCTATGTAGGCCTAGGGATCTGAGTTTGAACCCCAGGCTAGCCTGGGCAACTAAGTGTGTTCCAGGACACTTTGGGCTCCTGTGAAACAGTAAAATGGAAGGAAGTTAGTATGCTGGTGACTAGCACCCTTAGCACAGGTCTCGTGAGTCATGCGATCTTATTTAAATCACTTGACCCATAACCTTGATGCCCAGCTTCCATGCAGGAATCCCCCTTACATCATCCTGGAAATTCCCCTCACCTCTCCTGTGCTGGGTCCACTGGGTCGGAGCCTGGCTCTTCCTCTTTCTTAATGATGCTTTGTTTTTCTGGTGTGCATCCTGCCTCTAGTTTCTTGGGAATTCTTGAACACTTGAAAAGGCTTCCATACTCTCCTCTTTGCTGACAAAAATCAGGTATTTTTAGAGAATTTTGAAAATAGAAAAGATGTCTAGAATCTTCCAGTGAGGGGATAGGGGTGTGGCTCAGTGGTAGAGCCCCTGCCTAGAATCCCCCAGTGAGGGGCTAGGGGTGTGACTCAGTGGTAGAGCCCTGCCTAGAATCTCCCAGTAAGGGGCTGGAGCCAAGGCTCAGTGGAATCCCTGCCTTTCTCATTTGCAGTATTGTTCTTGGGAAATGCAGAACACTCTGTTTCTGTTTGTTTGTCTGCCACCATGTCTTGCTATGTAGCCCAGGCTGCTCTGAAATTCAGAGTCTTCCCACCTCAGTCTCCTGAGTGCTAAGATCACAGGTGCACAGCCACACTTAGACAACCATTATGCGTCTGGACTCCTTGCTTCTTATTGCTGTTGTTATTTTTATTTGTTCTCTCACCCCTCTGGCGGTTTGAATGAGAGTGCGCTCTACTGGCTCCTATAAGTGAATACTTGGTTGATGGGGAAGTCCTGTGTATATGTCAATAAAGCACTGTTGGCCAATAGGGAAGTGAGATAGGTGGGGCTAGGAGTGGAGGAGGATTCTGGGAAATGTAGTGAACTGAGCAATTGCCATGTGATTCCCGGGAAGAGGGAATGCAAGTCTGCATTCTCAGAAAGATAAGTCCTTATAAAAATATATATTGGTGATTATGGGTCAATAATTAAGTCAGAGCTAGTCAATGAGAAACAATAACAAATGGCCAACAGCTTCATAATTAATATAGTGTCCTGTGTGTTATTTGGGGGTTCAGACAGCTTGACAGGGCCCAGGCGTTTGGTGAGGAAAACAACATGTTACACTTGGTCCCCAGTGAGCAGAACAGTTTGGGAAGGATTAGGAGGTGAGGCCTTGTTGGAGGAAGTGTCTCATTGGGGGCGGGTTTTGGAGGCTTCAAAAGTTCCTGCAAACCAGACAGGGTTTCTCTGTGGCTTTGGAGGCGGTCCTGGAACTGGTTCTGTAGACCAGGCTGGCCTCAAACTCACAGAGATCCACCTGTCTCTGCCTCCCAAGTGCTGGGATTAAAGGCGTGCGCCACCAACACCCGCAACTTTTTTCTCTTTTTAAAAACTGTGTTCATTAGCTTATTTCATGTGGGGTGGCATTAGCTGATTTCATGTGGGGTGGCATTAGCTTATTTCGTGTCGGGTGGCATTAACTTATTCCGTGTGGGGTGACAGGGCACCGGGCACCCTGCACATACAAAGGTCAGATGACAACTTGCAGGACTCAGTTCTCTCCCTCCACCTCACGGGTCTCTGGGTTCCAGCACAAGATGTCAGGCTAGTGGCGAGCATCTTTGCCTCCAGAGTCGTCTGGGAGGCTGCAAGCGTCTTCACAGCAAATTCTGCCCTTGTCTCTTGGGTGGCTTTGAGGTAAACAGGCAGGTGCCAAGCTGTGAATGGGAGAGGGGACTGGGTGGGAGGCTGGGAGAGATGCTCACACCTCAGATCAGTTGTGAAGGCACTGCTGATGGCATCTGATGTCTGCTCGGTCGGTTCCCTGATGTTGGAAAACAGGAGTCAAGGACAACCTTAAGCCACAGCAAGAAAGGGACACTTCTGCTGAAGCAAGAGAGGAAATATTGGCGCTGGAAAATCAGGATTCTATTCTTCCTCTTTAAAAAATCATTTTTTTATTTTTAATTTTTTGAACATTTATTTATCTATTTATTTATTAAATGCATACTGATGTTTTGCTTTTATATACTCTGTATGAGGGTATCGGATACCCTGGAACTGGAGTTACAGACGGTTGTGAGCTGCCATGTGGGTGCTGGGAATTGAACCCGGTCCTCTGGAAGAGCAGCAGTGCTCTTAACCGCTGAGCCATCTCTCCAGCTCCTATTATTTATTTTTAACCAGGTAGTGGTGGTGCACACCTTTAATCCCAGCACTCAGGAGGCAGAGGCAGGTAGATCTATGTTCGAGGCCAGCCTGGTCTACAGAGTGAGTTCCAGGACAGCCAAACCTACACAGAGAAACCCTGTCTTATTTGTTTGTGTATGGGTGTTTTGCCCGCATGCACGTATGGCCACTATGTGTGTGCAGTGCCCAAGGCGGCCAGGAGAGGGCATCGGATCTTTAGAACCAGAGTTGCAGGTGGTTGTGAGCTGCCTGTGTTGCTGGGGAACAAATCTGGCTCCTCTGGAAGATCAGTCAGTGTTGTTAACCATTGAGCCATCTGTCCTGCTGTAGTTTTTTTTTCTTATTTAAGAAATGTATTTCATTTCTGGGGCTAGTGGAATGACTCAGCAGGAAGGACACTTACCATACCCAGCCTGACAGCTGGAGTTTGATTGCCAGGATGCATGAAGTAGGAGAGAAATCACCCCCAAAAGTCATCCTGTGACCTCTGCATGAACCCCATGACATGTGCATGTCATCCTGTGACCCGTACATGAACCCCATGACATGTGCATGAACACTATGACATGTGCATGTCATCCTGTGACCTATGCATGAACACTATGACATGCGCATGTCAATACACACGCACTAGACCAGTCATCATCAATAACGCAGTTAATATTTAATACGTATATTTTAAGAATTATGTTGGTTCTTTGGACTTAGTTATTTCATGTGCATGCATGCTTTGCTGGGATGTATGTCTGTGCACACGTGAATCCAGAACTGAACCAGGTGCTCTACAAGAATGAGCACGCACTCTTAACCACTGAGCCATCTCTCCGGCCCTATCCTAATTCCTTTCAATTCTGTGTGCTGTGAGAGGTGTATGAGTGCAGGTGCCCTCCGAGCTCAGAGGCATGGGATCCCTGGAGCTGGAATTATGCCAGTGTGGATGCGGCCACCGGAACTCCAGTGCTCTGCAAGAGAAATAAATACATGCTTTTAACGGCTCAGCTACCTCTTCAGCCCAAGAGATCCTGGGCTGGGTGTGTCCATTTTGTTTGTTGGTTAGTTTTCTGGTTTGTTGGCACAGACCCACCATAGCCCAGGCTGGCCTCCAACTTGCTATTTAGCTAAGGAAGACCCTTCTGTTTCCACTTCTTAAATAGGCTTCCCCGCGGTGTCACCATGCTCAGCTGTTTGCGGCTTGTGGTTTTGGGGACAGGGTCTTAGTATGGAGCTGGGCTGGGGCATCTTCCTGCCTCAGCCTGAGTCCCCCACATCTGCTTTGCACGCTCTGTTTTCTACTGCTATGAGACAGCCCTGAGCTAGACAACATAATGTGAGAGACCTACTTGACCTTCGGCTTTGAGGTTGGATGTCTAGGATCCCCCAGTCAGTCTCTGGTGAGGGATGCTTGGTTGTATTGCATGAGGGCAGATGGCGTCATGATGGGAGTGTGTGCATAAAGCGACTAAAGTTGCAATCTAAGCACGCAGAAAGCGGGCAGGTAGGAGGGCCACGTGTTCAAGATCAGCCTGGGCTATCCGGTGAAAACTGTCTCACAATATAGGCACGAAGCATGGTCTACAGAGTGAGTTCCAGGGCAGCCAGGGCTGTCCCATAGAGAAGCCCTGTCTCAGGAAACACAGGTGCGCACGCGCGTGAGCACACGCGCGCGCGCGCGCGCACACACACACATACTCAAAAGCACACATGCGCACGTGCACACGCTTGCACGCACGCACATACAAAGATGTGATGGTGAGGACAGCCAAGCACAGGGGGAGAGAAGTCCAGGAGAGGTCCAGAGATAAAGTTCATGGTTACAAAATGATGTGTAATTATCTAACCCAGCTCCCACCAGAACCTCGTTAACCCCTGCTGAGGACAGACCAAATCGTGGAGCTGGGAAAGGAGGTTGGCTGGCACAGCGCTCACCTGCTCTGGGTTCATTTCCAGGAAGCAAATAAAACGTCACACAGTGGCACACACCGATAATGCCAACACTTAGGAGGTGGATGTAAGCCTTTTGGTCGGATCGGGTGGGACAGGTATTCTGGCACTCGGGAGTCACAGAATACTGAGTGTTACACAGCTCAGATGGAAAGGTATCCTGGAGCTCTGGAGCCAAGGATACTGAGTGTTACACAGCTCAGGTAGAAAGGTATCCTGGAGCTCGGGAGCCAAGGACCACCACAGGCTGCAGTAAGCATAGCAGCTTACAGCCCTGCCTCAGAGAAAGGCTTCCCCAGTGTATCCGCTCTGCTCCAGCAGGACAGGGTCTTCCAGCTGGGGATGTTTGCCCAGAGTAGCAGTTTTGCTCCAGCAGGAGAAGGTTTCCCAGGCAAAGTTGCCATAGTTCACCCCTGCTCCTGGGAGAGTGGAGAGCGGGGAGCCGAGTGTAACAATTCCTCTCTGCCAGGATAAGGTTTCCCAGGCAAAAGTGTTGCAGCCCTGCTCACTCTGCTCTGCCCAGGGTTGCCTCTGCTCTGCCGCCCTGAAGCTCATCAAAGGGGTTTATTGGAAGGGAAGAATCCAGGAGAGTGGCTGTCCTCTGCTTCCAGGTTGGGGATTGGTCAGATTTTAGTGCTGGGCTCACATTGGCTAGAGCTCCTGCTTGAGGATTGGTTAGTTTTCTGCACAGGGTTAGGGTCAGATTTGGCTCTGGTTTCAGGGCCAAAGTGTGTTTCTTTCTCTGAACCTTTTTAGCCTTTTGGCTCCAATTTTAGGGCCAGGGTGCATTTCTTTCACTGACTCTGATTCCAGGGACAAAGTGTGTTCCTTTGGCTCTGGTTTCAGGGTCAGGGTACATTTCTTTGGTTCTGGTTGCAGGGCCAAAGTGTGTTTCTTTGGCTCTGCTCAGGGTGTGTTTCTTTGACTGGTCCCTTTTCCCTATAGTAGAGGTCATCACTGGCTGGCCATCCTTGACTACAGAAGGAGTTTGAGGCTAGCCTGGGCTACAGAGCCTACCCCCTCAAAAAGTTAATAAGTAAAAAGAAAACTTACATCACTTTTTAATACCAGGACCCCACTGGAAAGCAAACTTCCAACATGTCCCTTAGGGGGACAAACCATGTCTAAACTGTAGCATCTGTGATTACCATCAGTCATCTCCTGGAGGTGTCAAACAGGCTGTTGAAGGCGGATACTCATTGAAGACAGAGAGCCTGGCAGTGTTTGTTGGGTATTTTTGTTGTTGTTGTTTTGTTTTGAGACAGGGTCTCACCATGTAGCTCTGGCTGTCTTAGAACTCGCTCTGTAGACCAGACTGGCCTTGATCTCACAGGGCTCCGCCTGCCTCTGTCGCCTGAGTGCTGGGATCACAGGCGTGCCCCACGACCGACTGACTTGAGCCTGGTGGTTTCTTGATTTGTCGGACCAAAAAGGCTTGTATCAGTCACTTCCGGTTGCTGCAGTTAAAATGCCCGAGTTGTTGACAGACTCGCTTTTCACAGCTCTACCGTGCTGCATTAGAAATGCCGAGTGGGTTTTGTGTTTATTTTGGGAGGTTGTTAATTTTATTTTGCTGGGCTGGGGGTTAAATCCAGGATCTTGCGCATGCTGCCCTGGCCCCTCCCCGACCCCTCTCCGATAAACCTAGGTGGGCATTCTGCCTCTGAGCACACCCCCAGCCTCTCGCTGAAGTCCAGGCAAGTATGTACCACTGAGTCGCTGCATCCTCGCCTTCTATCGCTGTCTCTTGTATTTCTACTACATTTTAAAATGTGTATTTTGTGCGCATGCGTGGGAGGGTGGCGCACGTGTGGAGGACAGGACTTTAGCGGGTTGGTCCCCGGGATTGAACACAGATCATTAGGTTCGGCTGCAAGTTCCTTTACTGGGTAAAGAACCCCTCTTGCTGGCTGGCTGGCCTCAGCTGTGTAACAAGCCCCCCTACAGAAGGTCCTTTCGCTTACCCACTGCCATTTCCTATGTCACACAGTGTGGCTCTGAAGAGCCTTGCAGCATCTTTCGTAACTGCTCACAGGTGTCCCTGTCCTAGGTGTGACGTCTTGGGGCAGTCAGCTGGGTGCATTTCTGACCCAGATACAGTAACTAATGGGTGCTGCAAACTGACCCCCAGAGAGACTGCATCCATTCACATCACACGCACAACGCGTGCACTGCGGTCTGACCCCCAGAGAGACTGCATCCATTCACATCACACGCGCAACTCGTGCACTGCGGTCTGACCCCCAGAGAGACTGCATCCATTCACATCACATGCACAACGTGTGCACTGCAGTCTGGCCACCGCGAGATCCTTGCCAGTCTTTTCGTCCTTTTAAAGGATTCCTCAGACTTCTTTGGTATAAATGACGAAGACTTAATTTCCTTACCCTGCCTGTCATTTCTGTTTCCAGAACTCCAGTACCTCACGCTTCATCATCTTGTTCTCACAAGGTCCTGACCGGCAAGCTTTTCAGGTATCAACCATGACAAGCCAATCACATCTGCTATATTGTTGTTAAAAAAACTAGGAATGAGAGTTGTCTCAGTCGGTGAAGTGCTTGCTAGGCAAGCTTGGGGACCTGAGTTCCATCTCCAGCACCCACGTAAAAGCTGGGCCTGGCACACCTGTGTGCAGTCCAAGCAATGGGTCAGAGACAGCTGGATCCCTGGAGCTCAATGGCCAAGCAGTCCAGCCAAATGGGTAGGCTCTGGGTTCAGTGAGACCCGGTCTCACTGGGGAATCATGGAAGAAGACACCAGGCATTGGTTTCCAGCTTCCACGTGTGTGCTCACACAAGGGCACATATACTAGGATGCATGTATGCACACTCACAGACTTGTGCACACATTTTGTCTCTCCTGTCCCCTTTCTCCACAAGCTATCCTGGGAAGATGTTTCCATGGGTAAGGTCTTACACACACACTCGTGAGGACCACAGTTCTGAGCCCCAGGAAGCTGGGTGGGGGCTGGGTGGGCAGGGCACCTGGGATCCCAACAAGCAGGAGGCAGAGATGCAGGGTTGCTGGACTATTCAAATTGATGACTGTGGGGGGGGGGTTCAAGGAAGAGACTCTGTCTCAACATATGAGGTCATTCAGAAGGCAGCCAGAATCCACCTCAGGCCTCCACGTGCCCACACATCTATGTGCATATGCATACATGGACACACGTGCACACACGTTTAAACACTTATACACGCCCCAAACCAAAACCTGCATCTACTATCTCTACCAATCCTTTGCTTCTGTCTGAAAGTCTGCTCAGGGCCTATGGATCCAATCGCCCAGCATCTCAAATTCACATCCAAAGCCAGCAGACATACTATGCATGTGTCATATGTGTGCATGTGTCATACGTGTGCATGTGCCATATGTGTGCATGTGTCATATGTGTGCATATGCCATGTGTGCCTGTCATACGTGTACGTGTGTCATACATGTGCATGTGTCATACGTGTGCATGTGTCATACGTGTGCATGTGTGGTCCATCTCAGAATTAAAACTTCATGCAGTTTGGGCAAGTTCATAGTGTTCTATTTGTCCTTGAATGATTGATGGATGCTGACTGTATTCTCTTCTCCCTCCCCCATATCCCACCCCTTCCCCTCTCTCCCCATGTCCTTCTGTACATATGTTTCTCTTATTGGTTGGTGAATGAACACTGACCAGTAGAGGCAGGAAGATAGGCGGGACTAGGAGACAAGGAGAATTCTGGGGAGAGAGGCAGAGAGGAGGAGACACCATGTAACCGCTGAAGGAGTAACAGGTCGGGACCCTTCTCCAGTAAGATAAGACCACGTGGAAATACTCAGATTACTAAAAACGGGTTAATAATTAAGACAGAGCTAGGAAGCCCTGGCCATCAGCCAACAGTTTGATAATCAAGTCAACTGTGTGTTTATTTGGGGCTCAAGGGTGGCAGGTGGGACAGAAACCACCATTTTCATCTCATTCCTCACCCTTCCCCTCTCTCTTCCTCTCCCTCCCTCTTTTTTTTTTTTGTTTTGTTTTTATGAGACAGGGTTTCTCTGTATTGCTTTGGAGGCTATCGGTCCAGCCCAGCCTCGAAGAGGAGGGGGAGGAGGGGGAGGAGGGGAGGAGGAGGGGGAGGAGGGGGAGGAGGAGGAGGAGGAGGAGGAGGGGAGGGAGGAGGAAGAGGAGGGGGGAGGGGGAGGAGGGGAGGAGGAGGGGGAGGAGGAGCAGGAGAGAAGGGGAGGGGTTTTGGTGGGAGCACAGGAACTGTAGGGACTCTCATCAGGACAGGGAATACAACGCAAGGAGAGAAATGACTACAAAGATGTCTTCTGACTTCCAGAGGCATGACGACATGGCATGTGCACACCTGCACTCACCACAGATCACACACTCACACACACACAGAGAGAGAGAGAGAGGTACACACGCACACTGATAATAATAAAACTTTAGAGGTTTAAATAATGAGGATGGGGACATGGCTCTGTGGTTAAGAGCATCCACTATTCTTACAGAGGACCCAGAATTAGTTTCCAGCACTCACATCTGAGGGCTCAAAAACCACCTGGGACTCCAGTCCCAGGAGATCTGATGCCTTTTCTGGCCTTTCTGGGCACCTGAATTCATGTAGCACACATACTAACATACACATAAATAAATAGGACACTTGTTGTTCTTCAGAGGACCCAGGTTCGATTCCCACGTGGTGACTCACAGCCTTCTGTAACTACAGTTTTTAGGAATCCAGCGCCCTTTTCTGTCCTCTTTGGGTACTGCGTGCCTGTGGTACACCGACGCGCATGAAGGCAAGAATTTCATACACATAAAATAAGAAATAAGCCGGGCGTTGGAGGCGCACGCCTTTAATCCCAGCACTCGGGAGGCAGAGGCAGGTGGATCTCTGTGAGTTCGAGACCAGCCTGGACTACCAAGCGAATTCCAGGACAGCCTCCAAAGCCACAGAGAAACCCTGTCTCGAAAAACCAAAAAAAGAAAAAAAATAAGAAATAAATAAATCTTTGCAAGCATAAGTTTTTAAAATTATTACTTCTCCTTCCCCAGCTCTTGGAATCAACTGGGAGGCTTTTTAAATGTTAATTAAGCTAAAAGACGTAACTAAGGGCGTCAGAATCTGCTGGGGAGAATTTTCTTGTGAATGCTGTGGGGACAGCCATAAACAAAGATAGATACAGGAACATTATGTCGTCTTTGTGATTCAGGTACCAAAACAGTGAGCATCGAACAGAAGGCCTTTGTTTCACCCAGTCAACAAGTTGCTTCAGCGGAGAAAGATATATTACATGTGTGCAAAGCGTGTGCACAATGCTGTGTGTGTGTGTCTGTGTGTCTGTCTGTCTGTGTGTGTGTCTGTGTGTGTGTCTGTGTGTCTGTGTGTGTGTGTGTACACGTGGGGGTCAGAGGACATCTGTGGGAGCTGCTTCTCTCCTTCCATCACGCGGGCTAAGGGCTCGAACTGGGGCCAGCTCAGGCCATCAAGCTCTGCGACAAGTGTCTTCATCTGATGAGCCATTTCAGCAACCTACCTCCCCGGACACTTTTAAAAGTGTGTTTGAGTGTGTGTGCTCAGGTAATTAATTCTACACGCGGACAGAGGGGATGTAATGTGCACACTGGTGGTTGCTCCAATGAAATCCCCAAGGCACCGGAAGGAAGAGAGGCGTGGGAAAATCCCAACAGCCTGGTCCTCTGGTGGGGGAGCCTTGCAGGTGGCATCACGGTGGCAGCCACTTCGGCAAGGCAGAGAAAGTGCATTTAGACACAGAAAAGCCAGACGATGGGGCGGGGCTCACAGGCCCCGCCCACAGCCCCATCACACCGGGCACGAGGTCTGCAGCAGTCGAGCTCTTGGTGGGCAAATCGCAGCAAACCACAGACCCTTTTAGCAAACAGGCCGGGGAGAGGAGGCAGGGTGGCCGTGCCTGGGACGGGTCTCTAGTGAAGTCCCCAAAGCGCTGCTTTACAGGGAACACTGTGCTAAATGCTGGGCTGCGGGGCTTCGGAGAGTGGGGAGGGAACCTTCGCTGCAGCCTCCACCCCAACACCACCTAGGGCTACTTCCTTCATCCCTCAGGCCCTTCCCGCGGGTTCTGGGCCAGCATCCTACTTCACTGTCCCAAGGCTACGCAGCACGCAGGTCACCTACGCCGGCCACCGGTGTCCTCTTGGAACCCCTCACGCCTTCCTCTGCCCAGCTGGCAGGCTTTCCAACGCTTCTTGTTTCGGGTTTGAGGGCGCAGGGGACCTGCTGCTGGCCTCTGAGGCCCGGATCAGTTCTCCACAGCCACACCTTCCGGAGACCTGAGCCAAGGTCAAAATAAGCTGCCGCCTTGTCCGGGGGACACCTGGAGCCAGTCACCGTCAGGTGTCTGCAACCCCATGTGACTCCAGAGGCCCGGGAGCAGCGTAGTCCCTGCAGGGCTGGCCTAGGGAACCCCATTATGGACTGCACCCCACCTGGTCCTACCAGGTTGCCGGGCCAAGTCATCGCCACGCCCACTTCCGTCCCCAGAGCAAGCTCTTCCTCTGACCTGCCCGCTGGCTTCGCCCTCCGCTGTGGCACCTGCCTGGTCCTGCTCACTGTCCTCTCCAGCCTGGACCAGCGAGAAGTCCTTCCCCACCCATCCATGAAGAGCCCGGGGATAGCTGCATGGGGTCGCTAGCTTGGGGCCCCCACGGACTGTCATCTGGCCCGAGGAAAAGGTGAAGCCCTAGGCGTGGTCCACAGGTCCCCACGTGATCTACGCCTGCCGCCCTCCTGACCCAGTGACCTCCATCTGCCCCCTTGCTCACCAATTAACTCTCTGTGACAGCCTAAGGCAGTGGTTCCCAGCCTCCCTAATTGAACGCGGGTCCTCGTGTCATGGTGACCTCCAACCATAAAATAAAATTACCTCCGTTGCTACTTCATAGCTAATTCTGCTACAGTCATGAATCATAAGTTAAATGTCTGATATGCTACCCTTGAAGAGGTAGGCGACCCGCGGGTTGAGAAACGCTGGCCTGAGGTGTGTTGCGTGAGCACCACGGGGCCCTTGCTAGAGCAGTTCCCCGGAAGGAAGCACTGTCCTTGGGTCTCAGCACTGTGACCTCCTTCCCTTTGCCCGAGTCTTTGCCCAAATGTCACCTCTGACCTGGGGATGTAACTCCTTTGGTAGAGCGCTGCCTAGCATGCCTGAGGTCCTGGGTTTGTTCCCTGCAAACCTCACAAACCAGGAGCACACAGGAGTTCCAGGTCATCCTCAGCTGCATGGAGAGTTCAGGGCCAGTTTGGGTACCTAAGACCCTGTCTCAGTTGGCTTTCTACCGCTGAAATAGACTCCAGGGCCCAATGCATCTTGGGTGGGAAGGTGTTTGCTTGGCTTATGTGCCTTGATCATGGTCCAGCCTTGAGGGAAGCCAAGGCAGAAAGGCAGGGTAGGTTTGCTCTCCCAGGCTTGCTCAGCCTGCCTTGTACATCACCCAGGACCACCTGTCCAGGGGTGGGACCACCCACTCGGGCTGCGCACAATCATTAGTCAGGAAAAGGCTCCCACAGACTTGCCTACAGGCGAGTATGATGAAAACTATTCTTCAGCTGAGCTCCCTTCCTCCCCAGTGACTCTAGGTTAAGCCGAGTTGTCAAAAACTGAGCAGCACGGATCTCTTTCGGAAAAGCAGTTACCTTCTCCGCCAGGCTTTTCCTAACCAGTGCCTTCGGTAGTACCTTCTCATTCCTTTCCTAAAAAACACTTATTTTATTGGTGGTTTTAAAAGATTCACTTTCATGCACATGAGCAGCTGCCTAAGGGTCGTCAGTCCCCTGGAGCTGGGCTCACAGGTGGGTGTGAGCCACCACGCGGGTGCTGGGAGCCGACCAGGTCCTCAGCCAGGGCTGTTGATGGCTCTCTATCCTCAGTTTTAAAATGTATTTATAGCCGGGCGGTGGTGACGCACGCCTTTAATCCCAGCACTCGGGAGGCAGAGGCAGGCAGATCACTGTGAGTTCGAGGCCAGCCTGGTCTACAGAGCGAGTTCCAGGACAGCCTCCAAAGCCACAGAGAAACCCTGTCTCGAAAAACCAGAAAAATGTATTTATTTATTCTTTTGTCTTGAAACAAAAACTCACTATGTAGCCTTGTCTGACCTGGAAACCCCTAAGTAGACCAGGCTGGCCTTGAA